>NW_011371276.1:0-4205 GCF_000735185.1 Notothenia coriiceps | reverse complement strand
TTCGTCTTGAATTTGTGTGTCAATTTTGCCCCTCGTAAGGCACTCGTGAGGGCATCTTGTCAAATTGTGTCATCTTCGTCTGATCATCTGTGCCATCAGGCAATTTTTTGGCATGCCAAAGATTTTGCCACCGCTCACAAAGTTGCTGCCGGAGCCTGAGAAACTCCACCGACGGTCATACGATGGCTTAAGATGCCCTCACGAATGTCCCGATGTTGTTACGATCAGAGCCGAATTTGAACATTTCCTTTATCGTGTGTCCATCGGGTTGTTTTATTGCACAACAAAATCATGTAAACATATTATGTAAATAACCCAATTTGTGTTCTGTGAAACTGAAAAGGATATAATATATTTTGTGTTACTTTCGTTGCAGTTGTATGTCTTAAATGTAATTTAGGTTAACTTCCTGTTTTATTTAGATGATTTTATTTTGAAGGTGACAAGAAGTTGTTGTTGCTATGGAAACAACATTACGGAGAAAACTTAATATCTTCTACATAAAGACGGAGAAAGTAAAGAACAAAGTCGGAAAATATCAGCACAGTATCATAGCACTTTAACATAATTGTTTGTGTTCCTTTCGTTGCAGTTGTATGTCTTTAATGTAAATGTTGCCTTCGTGTGTGGTTCGGGGCCATCTTCGTGCGAAATTCACAATTCCATATTCGTGTGTCCATCGGGTTTACATTTCGGGACAGTGTGACAGGGGCTTTATGCAAAAAAGCACATGATGGATAAACATAGGCTCTGACTCACCACAGCCCTGTGAGGATGGTGTTTTCTAACAGCACCACGATGTAGTACGTCACCATCCTGTGCCGAGTGCGTCCCTCCTTCACGTTGAACCAGCAGAAGATGTACACGATGCCCACCACCATGTTGAACAGCACCTCCTCCCACTTGGACATGCAGAAGTCGGTGCCTCCGTGCACCACCCAGAAGGCCATGGCGCACCAGTGCACCACCACGAAGATGCCGAAGTAGATGTGGAAGAGGGAGGCGAAGAGGGCGAGCGAGAGGACGCGAGACGAGATGGTGAAGAGGCGCCAGAAGAGGTGCAGGAGGGCGCCGCGATAACTCATGGAGCGCTGATCATCCCGAGAGTCTCTCAGCAGCTTGTGGTAGGAGGCCAGGACCCAGGCCAGAGAGAGGAGGGAGCCCAGGGAGGAGATGCCTGCAGGGGGAAGAGGAGGATGTTTGACTCAATCAGAACCAAATACAAACAAGGTACGTCAAACAAAAAGCACAAAATCATTATCAGTCAAAACATTTAAAGAAATAGTGGAAACTATCCGTCACAATATGCGAGTGTAAGTTGATGCCTTTAAATGTATTGTTGTGTCTAAACCCCCAGAATATTCTCTTTGATGTGATGTAAACACAGAAAGGTTTCCTCATGTTTAACATTGACCTGTAAATTGGTGCGTCTGGTATGTCTGCTGGATAAGAAAAGCTATTTGAATATGTTATCTCTGACATTTTAGTAGCCATTTTCACTTTTTTTCACAGGCTAATCAACGATGGGCTTTTCAGTAGTTCTAGCTCTAATGCACAGTGTGCGGGGAACGTCTGTAGCAATGGAGAGTCAGGACTCAGAGAGACACGAGGAGAGCTGGAGCTTTGATGGCAAGCACTGACGGTTTATTTGGAGTTACGGCCGGAGAACTGACAAGACAGGTCACGAGTTGACACAGCGGTCGCCAAACCAATTCTGAAGAACTCTTTCTGCAGCTCGAGGTTTCAACTAGTTCGGAGGGTAATAAACAACATTCTTCATCAGTGAGACTAAGTATGGACCCTGAATCTAACTAGAGCTCTCGTCCATAGGAAAGAATGTGCGCCAGGGATCCTTCGTCCCTGAACAGTAAGCGACCTCATGGCGGCTTGTGCTCTGTCATAGACTGTCAACAACAATGCCCCCAAGCTGCCCCTCCCTAAGAGAGATAGCAGCCAATACCCAAGGCCGTAGACCTGTGCCATGGGAAAGGAGACAGTGAGAGGAGAACATGATGAACTGCGTCGAAGGTTGAATACCTAAGCAAATTATTCTCCAACACACAGGAACATAATTATGATGTTAGAGCTACTGTGTCTAATTTTGAGGTGCTTCAACTTCTCATATTGCATTTTAGAGTATGCTCACTCTCCCCTCACATAGTAAATGGAAAATACATGTATTGGCTTTTTGGCTGAGAGATAAATGAGAGGATTAACACTCCTTTTGTTTCCCCTCAGCTTTCAGTTGTTATGCAAAGCAAAACTAATCAACTCCATATTTATTGATGTTAAATAGTTATCTTAATTAGTATAGCACTTTTTGAAACACAGCATGCTTTACAGAACTGTATGCAACAGTATTCAGTCAGAAAGAAACCTAAAATCAACAAAAAACTAAAAACCGATTTACTGAAAAAAAGGCTTTTCTGTAAATACACATTCGAGGGAGTGATATAAAAAGAAGCGGCTTTAGATGCCAAAACTCTCTCCGTCTCCATCTTTCCCATCGTGCTGACGTGTTGTGTGTTTTCATGTGGGCGCATCTTGAAATAAATAGTGTGTGCAAGACATGTGGTAATGAAGCCTTACAATATGACATAGACGGGTTATTTGTATCGCATGCATCCACCCCCTGTACTTGTTACATATTTGCATGAAGCTGTCCCTCAAGTCCAGATCGATGAATATGATTAACACCACGGATGACTCATCTCCTGGAGGATGAATAAGGAGGAGGCTGGCACTTCCCTCGGACACCTATGATTGTGCTTTTCTTTCTATAATCAAAAAACACTGTGACAAATCCAAGCGCAGCCCCGTCTGCAGCCAGCCACACATTACCGAGCATGACTTGTGCAAATTGCTAATTACTGTTTGTGCAGCTGTTGATTTGGATGTGCTTTGTGTGCTGCACAAGAACCTGGTGTTTATTCAATCAATTTCATTTAATACACAATAATAATAATAATACATTACATTTCTAAAGCGCTTTTCCTGGTGCTCAAAGCTCTTACAAGCAAGTAAAACTAAATAACAACTAAAGTAGAAAGTGCTAAGCTAGGTGGAATAAGGGCAAGTTGATTAGGAGTTGAAGGCAAGAGTGAAAAGGTGAGTTTTGAGGGATTGTTTGAACGATGTGAGAGTGTTGGCGGATCTGACGTGGCTGGGGAGGGGGTTCCAGAGTGTGTGGGGAGGCTGCTGCGAAGGCCCTGTCACCCCAGGTCCGGAGCTTTGTCCTGATGGGCTGCAGTAGGTTAGCTTCAGCAGACCTGAGGCGACGGGTGGGGGTGTGTCGTTGGATGAGGTCACAGAGGTAGGGGGGGGCAAGGTTGTTGAGGGCTTTGAAAGTGAAAAGTAATATTTGAAAGTCAATGCGGTGTTTGATGGGGAGCAATGAGTGTATATATAACATCCTGCTTGTATTTTGTTACTGTAACTTTCCAAATAATCTCTCGCTAATCATCCAAATTGTGATTAAGAAACAAGGACAGTAATCATCCTTATCGGGAAAATAAAACAATGTATCCCAAATCAAGGGGTCGCGCTGCATAAATAAAAAATAGCAACATTTTGTGAATATCTTGTTTCCTTTAAATAAGGCTCTATTTTTCACTTCTCTACCACGATAGACACTTGGAATATTCAGCTTATATTGTGTTACTGTACAGTAAATGTATATTTTCCACTTTTTTTATGCTAAATTATTTCTATTTGAGACGTTTGCATATTGGATTGTTTATTTCAAGCCTTTTAATTCCTCCAATGTACAATGCCTTTTTTGTGCTGCTGCGACGCAAACATTGGGATCAATAAAGTACTTCTTATCTTATCTTAATGTGGGAGTGTACTTATCTCGTGGCACTGTCATCGCTCCTACCTCTGCTTTTACCACTCTTATTTATTTGTGTCTGTGTTACTGCAGTGAGAGTAGCCAAAGACATTTCGTTGTACTTTGTATGATGACATTAAATATATATTAGGGATGTAACGATACCAAAAACTCACGGTACGATAATATCGCGATAAAAAGTCCACGGTACGATATTTATTGCGATATTGAAAAATAAAGAAAAAAATGTGTAATTTTTTTTTTACTTGAATTTTTTTTCTTTATTAAATAATAAATCTGATTTGTACAGTATTTTAGTAGGATAGTAGTATTTTAAAGTGTCAACAATATAAAGATCAGACCCTGCAATAGAATA
>NW_011371275.1:0-3242 GCF_000735185.1 Notothenia coriiceps | reverse complement strand
ACAAGGCCGTGCGGGGGGAGCGGCCAGACCGAGATGTCCTCAAAGTCAGCGAGGCATACAAGGACTTCTCAGCAGACATCGCACCACGAAAAAAAAAACGAAATGGCTCACTTCTCAACTCAACGACTAACACTCTTTCAGAGGATATGTTGGAAATGCACACATTATATATATTTTTTGCATCTACTTTCTGGATATTGTACATCTGTTCATCTGTTATATCAACTAGCATTACTTAAATATGCAGAGACTAATTGAAATGTTTAAATATGTATTTCCCCCCCCGATATAACATCAACCTATGTTTTGTAAAAGTTTATTAAATTAATCTGTAAAATGTTATCATATTGTGGATTTATTACATTATGTATTTTCCTTTGTTATTTATGTGTGCGTTTGTTTTTAGGATATAATTCATTAGTATCTAAACATAGTATGGTATAACTGCTTTTTGTAATGAAATACACAATTGGTTTGGGAGCAAGAAATATTTTAATCGTTGTTGCCCAGGCTTGCCGAAATGAATGGAAACTTATCTCCCGATTATAACATTGTGTAACTTGCTGCTGTTAAATACCGTCAAACTATGTGCAATATGTGCTTTATGTGCAATATATACTTTATATACATATGCCATCTTTAATAACTGTAATATATACAGGGCTGCTAAATCCTAAGAACTTCTACAGGATTTGATTTGTAGATTTGATTTGTTTTTGATCTGTATTTCTGAAAATTATGTAACTTTTTATCTTTTTTTTAGCATATTGTTTATTATATTATAACTTAGTACTTTTTTAACGCATGTAAGATATGCAACACTAAGCTGTCTGTGGCTCTTTCCTGCTGTAACGCTGCAAATTTCCCCTCTGTGGGACTAATAAAGGGATTCTGATTCTGATAACGGGACGAATTTGTACAAAGGGGCACACAGCAATGTAGTGCCGACTTTCTTACACGCTGGAAGGCCAATCGCTTTTCTTTACCCCGAAATCCGCTCATTCTTGCTCTCGGTGTGTCATAACAAACTGTCAAACTGTCAAGCTGTCAAAACTCTGTACTCAAACCGGAAGTACTCAGCCTCACACCCAGCCACCGGAAGTTGATAGACGCCATCTTGTGCACAGAGCCTATAAAGCTACCATTTGCACCTTCGATGCACCGCCTCCGACTCCTATCTCTCGGCACTACACGCGTTACATTACTTTGTTACAGCAAAAAGTAATATATTACTGTAACTCCGTTACTTTTGTAACAAGTTACACCCAACACTGCGCTCTAACAATCAATAGTAACACATTTAAAAAATAATTGGAAAACATGTGACCAAGCTTCTTTGTACAAATGTATTTATTTAGAGACACAAACAGACAGACAAACTATGGATATGAATACAGTTAAAAATGCTTAATTTATTGACATTTTACAATTTGACTGCCCCTCTTGTAATAGTGGTAAAGATCCATTTGTAACACATAGTTAAGCCTGATCAAAGTGCTTTCAAAATAGACTTGATCAGGATGGTTCAGCATATGGCACAATGTGTCTGAGCCTCTTTGTGTTGATTCACTTCACTTTCATGTGTTCTGATTACATTAAACCTCTTAATCACTGATTAACTGAAAATACACACCTTTGATGGTCCCATATTATGTTTATAAATCTAGCACATCTTGAATATCCAGTCCACCTGCATGTTCATGGTTCCTTTATATAACTGCAAACCACAAACCCAGTTCACTAACCCTTCAGCATTTACAAGAAATGACACCTGTTCTTTTAAAAGCCACAACAACAAAAATGCATGTACAGCTAGTGCAGCTAGCTCTTTGGATGTTTGCTCTTAGTTTCTGTTCACGACATGATGGCAAATGTGCATGTGTACATATTATTCTGTACTTTTACAAGATTGTAAACCCTCAAAACATTTATAAATTGGACCTTCAACAGGACTGCTGTAGCCTCACATAAAGTTGAGCTGAAAGATAGTAACATTTTAACTTGTATTGAAAATTGTAATGCACATTGTAATAGATTGCTTCCGGTTAATTAAGATGCTGATCTAATGATTATGGTGACTTGCTATGGTATGATCTTGCTTGAATTGAAGATATCTGCACTTTCCTTGTTATTCAGAGTTTGATACTTTATGGTTTTTGCAGTTAGTCGCTTTTGATAAAAATGTCAGCTAAATTATATGTAATGTAATTATGGTAACCCTCTTTATTATCATCATTTAACCTCTGCATTTAACCCATCCTTGTACTAGGATCAGTGGCTCAAGGGCACCACGGCAGTGGCCAGGAGGTGAAACGTTAACCCTTCAAAGACCAAGTCCCTAGACTGCGCCCCCTGAATGCATATGTCGTGTGAGTGTTGCATTAATTTAGACTTTTAGAAAACGTTGGAATACATCTTTCAATTATAGTATCAAATTCACCCATTTTTATTTTTATTTTAAGGTTATTTGGGTGGAAGGAAAGCTTCTGAAGAAATTGGTCTACACGTTGAAAGAAAAATATCAAACAATAAAATCTAATCACTAATGCATTAAGTAACTGCTATTATTACAAATAAGAAAAAAAAAACAGGAATTCATGAATATTAATAAGTCATAACAGTGGTTGGATACCGTACAGTTAAGCATCACAAGGCCAAATTGTTTATTCGAAAAAAAATTGAATTACCACTTTCACAACAAGTTCAATAAACTGTTGGATTAATGTAGGGCTGCTATCAGCTTCCTGTCTAGCGTGCATTTCCTGCCTCTCCTTTTCTTTTTCCTGAGTTGCTATAACCCTGTTCAACCTCTCCCTGTCTGCCTTTGCTTCCCGGAGTTGTTGCTCATACTTTCCCGATATTTTCTTCTCCAGTTCTTCCTCTTGTTCGCGTATTTCCTCTTCTCTCTCTTCTCCCCTTTCAGACCAACGCGGTTCCAGGGCCGGTTCGGAGCTAGAGCCTGATAAGCATATTTGCCAACCCTCCCGATTTTCGCGGGAGACTCCCAATTTCATTGCTCTCTCCCGGTTTCCTCCCGGGGTCATATTTCTCCCGCATTTCTCCTGATTTCTGACAAAATCAGATTTACTCACGACTGTTTCCACTCGGACTTTAATACAGCTACACCATTGTTTGGTTTCCATGGTAACACGTCTCTTTAGTAGCGCGCGCAACAGAAAGTCTGAGAGGGTGAGGCAGATAGTCACAGAAAACAGAACAAGAATCCACAACTACTCTCTGTC
>NW_011371274.1:0-2463 GCF_000735185.1 Notothenia coriiceps | reverse complement strand
CCCCCGTTGATAATTATCGATCGTTGGCACGCTGATAAAAAAATTTTTTTAGAATGGCACTTCATATCAAAAAGGTTGCCGACCCCTTGCCTAAAGTTATGCATTATTAGTGGATTGGTCACTCTGTTTGCCGGCAAGCAGCTTCTGCTCTGCTGTGAGACCCAGGCCCGCTTCAACTCCCCGGATGATACCCACCGATGTCATGGAACTACTATTGAATGTTTACAATATGCAAGAATCTATATTAAAATGTTTCCAAAATGTTCCTATTTGTTTCCAGCAGTGCATCTCTAATGCCCCTTTTCCACCAAACCGGTTTCGGGTCAAGATCCGTTCTTGTGCTTTTCTGGTGCTTAATTGGTTCTTCTCTGTAGCACCACTTGTGTTTCCACCACTCAGAGCCCGACTGGTGCTGCTGCGTCATGACGTCACCGTTTACGTCGGTTTACGTTTCTCCCAAACGCTGCTCACAACAACAACAACAATAAAGGACTGCGTCAGGTCGATGATCGTGTTTCTTTTAATCATACAAAGCCAGATTAAATTAAATAACTACATCTCAACCCTTATACTTTTCTCCAGAGTGCCGTGGTTCATTGTTTATTAATGTGGTTCAGCGGCATTTACCGACCGCTGCAGTGCTGCTCGTCCACCGGAGTTTTTTCTCCCGTTAACTCCCGGCAGAGTTTAGTCTACCTCTACTCACGTGAGCGGCAGCTGGAATGTATTCACTGTCTGACTGTCACACAAGCAGCTGGCAGCTGATAAATATCCCCCATCCCCATAAGTGAATGCGTTTCAGTATGAATTGACTCTGTTTGGCATCACAACACTGACATGAAAGTTTCTCTGGTATAAATAGCAACCGAAGCTAATCTGACTATCTTGATTACTTGTTGCTATCCTATTGTGGCATAAGCCGTTTTCTACAGGCACATTTTACCGGCGTATTTTTCATTATAATGATAATAATAATAATGCATTACATTTTTTATTAGAGCGCTTTTACAGGTGCTCAAAGTGCTTTACAATTACACATTACACATATTAGACATGTAAGAGTCATTACTGTGGACATTACCCACAGGAGCAAATGCGGGTAAAGTGTTTTGCCCAAGTACACAACGGCCTGATGCAGTGGCGGCCGAGGCGGGTTTGAACTGGAGTTCACCCCTTGATCTGATGATCAACGCTCTAACCACTGCGCCAAAACCGCCCCATAAACTGGAAACATACACAAAATGACATATTATGATTGTCCTTGTGATAGTCCAACCCAGTCTCTCGGCATTTTGTTTTATAGTCACAAAATTAATTTAATCTATTGATTTGTGTTCACCAACACGACATCTCTTTTTCCTTCAAATTTGTTATTATTTACATTGCTTTTAAAATCGTTCTGTGTGACACGAAAAACATGTGAAAATCGTGTTATTGCTCCATGTCCCCCACACTCAGACACGCTTACCCCGTGAAGAGTGTGTATGGACTATAATGTGGAGGGCTCTCCCCTCCTGCCCTAAAGCAGGGGGAAAGAGTCCTCCAGCCCCGTACGGGCCCAGTGCGTGCCACGTCCCCCGGGTCCGGGGTCCGGGAAAAAACATAAGCGCATTACGCCAGGGGAGGGGGTCAGATGCCCACTGACAGGGGGCATAAAGCTTATAGCAGACTCTTCACACTAACGAAGGATCACTTCTAGGCAGGGTTGGGAGGGTTACTTTGTAAATGTAATCAGTCACTGAATACTGAATAGCCTACATGCTCTGAAAGTAATCAGAATACAGTTACAGTTACGTGTCTTAAAACAGTAACGTATTCAGATTACTTTTGGAATACTTTCTTTTTCCATAACAGATGGGTATGTTTTGGTGCACAGGAGACACTTATTTTACTGTTTTAATGGCTTATCAAGAACTCAAACACAACATCTTGGTGTCATTCTGGACAGCTCCCTCTCATCTGCACCCCACATAAAAAACATCACCTGGACTGCATTCTTTGTAGGCTACTGTCTTAAAACCTTTCCTTGGAATATGTTATGAATTGTAAGGTGTCCTTGGGTGCTTTGAAAGGTGCCCCTAAATAGAATGAATTATAATTATTATTTATTATCTGAAACTATGTAATAACTTTTAAAACTTTTTCCAGTCACTTGCCCATGCATTCAGCAGCAGCAGGCCATTTATTTGATCCCGTTATGAAATGTCATCATTTCGACAATAAATAAATGCTACATAAACGTTATCTTGCACATTTTATCTAACCATCTCCGTTTCTAACTTTCAATATATTTTAAAAGAGATCTCTCTCTCATCTGCGTGCGGGGGCGGGGCCTCACAGACACGCTGCATCTCTCTCTCGCTCAGACATGCTGCAGCGCTGTGCAGTGTGCACACAGTTCTGCCGGTAATGAATATTACATTTTACGAGGAAACTTTTCCACCAATAATTCCAATAAGTATT
>NW_011371273.1:0-4217 GCF_000735185.1 Notothenia coriiceps | reverse complement strand
CCTGTGGGGATTGCCCACAGTATTGAGTATGTAAGTCACTTTGGATAAAAGCGCCTAACAAGTGACATGTAATGTAATGTTTTGCTGTGACTATTACGTTAAACCATTAAAAGAAAGCAAGAGGAGACTTTTTCTCTAGAAATGTTCCTTTTTTAATGTTACATTTCTCAGCTTAGGCTGTTGCTGGGATAGGATCAGCTAAGAGAAAACTAAAATAATTGCCCGGAGAACAAGAACAAGCTTAAAGGATGGTGAAAGACCAACGGTGGAAAAACAAGACTCAACCTTGGTCAATCATTCAGCAGATCAAAAAATAATTGCAGGATTTTTAAAGGATTCAAGACCACTCTTGAATTGGTCCTCTTTCTATGTTATATCCCTATTTTTATTTGTGAAATACATTGCAAGAAAAGGTTTTACATAAAATACGAATTTGTGTTGGTGGCTAAACAAAGCTTACTTTGTATCGCCATCGTTGTATTACATATTTTAATCCTCCACAGTCCCAAATGTTACATAACCTTATGCATCTGGCAAACAGCTGTGTTTGAAAAGAGAAGAAGGCATTTCAATTAAGTTATGTATTTATTTTACTTTTAACAAACAGCTTTTTGAGACTAGGCAGTGGTGCTCATAGAAAACACTATACCAATTGTGTCCACTTAGGTTTTAGGCTGTCAAAATCAAGATGAAATCAAAGTGTATTTTGTTGTTTTAAGACAACAAATGCACTTTACGTTAAGACCAGCAAGGGTTTATTCTTCTGCATTTAGTTTGGTATTAAAAAATAGCAAAAGACTCCACTATGAGTCTCCAACCAATGCTAGCGGCTGTAATTATGCACAGTGGGGCTTTGAACTATCATAAACACAACATTACATTAACATTAGCATGCTAAAACATTCAAAAAGACAGTACTAAAAGGCTGGTGTACATCGGTTATAATGTTTACGTTGTTAACGATTATGTTGTGGTGTTAGCATATTAATTAGCATCAAACAAAAAGTCTTAGTGGAGGGGTTTATTTCTGAGTGAAGCTATAAGTGACCAAACACTGAGGGACTCCATCACATAATGTTTGCACTCGTTTCTTTTCCACCTTCCATTTTTGACCAAGGAAAAGACAGAATTCTAAAGAAGTGTGAATCGCCCGAAGGCTGTTACAGGATATGACTTTGCGCAACTTAAGTCTATCAGCAGGGACGCCCCAGCACAGTCGAACTATTGCCCTTCAACTTTGTGTCTTTCACATTTTCCACAAACTTGTGTGCGTGTCTCATACTGCAGCAATGGTGGAGTCGCTCCCCGCCTCGCTCCATGGCAGCGAACGGGGTGATTCCCTTCACAACTTTGTTCATCCACAGTTACAGGAGACACGGGGTGTGTCTGCTAAACGGTGGGTGACCGCCCGTTATGATGCTGCATTCGGTATCGCTCTGCGTGAAGTGAGCCCCCCAGCTGCTAAGGCCTGTCTCAGCATTTCTACTCCATCTGTGCGAGGCGTAGCGACCTGCCTTGTAAGAGTAAGGAATAACGTCATGAGTGAAGCAGTTAGAGAGGGAGAACTGTTCATATCCAGACTTAGAGGATGGCCAGCGGGAAGGATTTTTTTTTATCAATATCCTAAAGGAATCCTTCCTGTTCATTCTCTCTATGGCAACCAAAAAAGACTGGCCAAAGCTAGTTGTTATACAAGGCAGAAAAAGGTGTGAATTTAGTTTACATGCTTATTTATTCAAAGAATCACGTTTTTAAAAGTCACATAGGCCCATTCCCAAACCGCCTCCTACACCCTACCCCTCCGTTTGCGCGTTCACGCGGAGGGTCCTTCATATTGAGGGCTGTTCCAAAGCAACGAGTGTGGAGCGGTGTGGAGGGGGAGTGGGCTATCAAGCCCTCAAACAGCAAGTCTGCAGCGGTGCTGACTGTGCTGACTTGAGACCGGTCTCTACCTGACCGGAGTCACGCTGTGTGTGTCCGTCAGGAAACACGCTGTTTACATGTAGTTCCAGCAAACATCCACTGATAAACTGCGATGCTAACAACCTCATGATAACCTCATATGTTTTAACTTAGGATCATACCTGTGTTTAGTCTAGAAAAAGGTAAATGTGTGCATTTTATTAAAAAGTTGTGTATATTTACAGACTGTTGCAAAAACTAAGAAGCTTATAAACATCAGGTTTAAAACTAAAAGAGCTTTGAAACACAATGAAAGATGTTTGGAGTTTTATTTGAGTTATTCATTTAAACTTTTTGTCTAAGAGATGCTGATTTGAAAACGTTGTTACATACAGTTACGGCATTTCCTGTTTCTGCCGGAGAGAGGGGAGGCCGTCCCAAAGCTTGCTGCTGTATTTACTCCCTCCATCTGACAGGAGGGAGCCTCGTTGAGCTGCGAGTGTGGCTACAGACGGAGTTCACTCCGTCACGGAGGGGTAGGGTCGAGGGAGTGGTTTGGGATTGGGCCAGAGTCTCACTCAATGGTGGACCAATGGAGGATTGCCCCACATTGCGCCCCTAGAGTATTTGGGAAGAAAAACCTGCAAAAGTGCCCTTTTTAAGGCACCTGTGATAAATGAATGCAATAAAATTATATCTAGGGTGGCCAGAAAAATAAATGACTGCCCGTGCCCGACCACATCACGTTGGTGCCCTTTTATATTTTGTATTGCCCTTGTCCGATGTGAGGGTCTAAGGAAAGAGGGTGTCATATTCATATTCTGTACAAACTGTAAAGTCCACTGAGAAAAATTTAAAATTCTTAATATTGGGCTATATTAATACACTTTGATTGATTGATTGATTGACTGTACCCGTAGACATTGCCCTGCATGGGGGCTGGATTATTGCATATAACAAAATCACACAATAATACATCTTGTCAGACTCCAAGTAATGTCTTAATGACAGTGGATGGGGACCAATCAGAGGACAGAGCAACAATGGCAGCTCCTAAAAAGTGTACCGTTGACACTGCAATGTCATCAGTTATATCCAACCTTGAGTATTTCTTTAAAAAAAAAGCCAAAAACGGTGCTGAAAGATTTCTCGATGGCAAAGATGTTTCCGTTCATCCCCCAAGTTGGCTTTGGCAAGACTTTCCATATGCCTATAGTTCATTGATGTTCAGTTGAAGCCCCTCAGAGACGGTGATAGACAGATGGTTGTTCCAATCACCTGCCAAGTATTTTTTTTGAAAGTGCCTGCCTTTTACCAAACACTTTCCAATGACGGTTATCTCAGATGGCTCAGTGTAACAAACCATCTGGCATGCCAATGGCCTCACTGAACAAGAGCTTGGCTTAAGGAAAGTTTGATTCTATTTCATTCGTACAGGCTGGATTTTCTTGAACATTTGTGACCTGCTCTATCGAAATCAGTCGCATTGATATACAGTGGGGCAAAAAAATCCAGAAAATCACATTGTCTGATTTTTAAAGAATTTATTTGCAAATTATGGTGTAAAATAAGTATTTGGTCAATAACAATAGTTCTTCTCAATACTTTGTTATATACCCTTTGTTGTCAATGACAGGTCAAACGTTTTCTGTTAGTCTTCGCAAGGTTTTCACACACTGTTGCTGGTATTTTGGCCCATTCCTCCATGCAGATCTCCTCTAGAGCAGTGATGTTTTGGGGCTGTCGCTGGGCAACACAGACTTTCAACTCCCTCCAAAGATTTTCTATGGGGTTGAGATCTGGAGACTGGCTAGGCCACTCCAGGACCTTGAAATGCTTCTTACGAAGCCACTCCTTCGTTGCCCGGGCGGTGTGTTTGGGATCATTGTCATGCTGAAAGACCCAGCCACGTTTCATCTTCAATGCCCTTGCTGATGGAAGGAGGTTGTGACTCAAAATCTCACGATACATGGCCCCATTCATTCTTTCCTTTACACGGATCAGTCGTCCTGGTCCCTTTGCAGAAAAACAGCCCCAAAGCATGATGTTTCCACCCCCATGTTTCACAGTAGGTATGGTGTTCTTCGGATGCAACTCAGCATTCTTTCTCCTCGAAACACGTCTAGTTTTTACCAAAAAGTTCTATTTTGGTTTCATCTGACCATATGACATTCTCCCAATCCTCTTCTGGATCATCTAAATGCTCTCTAGCAAACTTCAGACGGGCCTGGACATGTACTGGCTTAAGCAGGGGCACACGTCTGGCACTGCAGGATTTTAGTCCCTGGCAGCGTAGTGTGTTACTGATGGTAGCC
>NW_011371272.1:0-1052 GCF_000735185.1 Notothenia coriiceps | reverse complement strand
CGACTGATCTCATATTGGGCTCTGAGACTGCTTATTTTTTGTGACCTCAGTTCTGCTTTGAGAGAATGTTTGGTCAAACACTTTGCGTTTTGTCTCATGTTTCGGCACTTTTAATGAGCACCACGGTCTCTGAACAAATGAGACACACTGGTTCTGCTCCCAGTGGGCAGGATGAACATGAATGAGTCCGTACACTCAGGGTTAAAAACTCTGTTCTCACTTTCCTCTTCTTGGAGAGCGCAATGTGTAATTATTTGTCTCTCCCTGTCTGCCGCTAACACGCCTGTTCACTCCTCTCCGCTTCTCTCCCTGTATCGCCAATCATTCTCTTCACTCACTTTCCTCTCCTCTCTGCCGCGCTCTCATCTCTTCTTCTGTGTTTCTCTCCCTGTATCGCTCACTCCTCTCTTTCGCCCCCTGTCGGCGGTGGTTAAAATAGAATCGACCCGTCAAAATTGAAATCCCCTATTAATGTATTGACTTATAGGTCCGGGTCCGTCCGGATCCGGACCGCGGTCCGCCTGTTTCCGACCCCTGGATGGCGGCCACCGACTCTGCCCTGAAGAAGTCTCAACCAACTCCAGAGCTGAAGCCCATCGAGAGCTCCTTCCTAGCTCAGAGGCGCGTCAAGAAGCTTCCCTCCATCTCCCTGTAGAGACTAAACATCCAATCATGGTTGTGGCCCCAAAAACACTGCTCCGGAAGTTTGGAGATCTGCTCCTCACCATCGATGGCGGCTCCATCCACCCTTCCCCTGAGGTTCGCAGCCTGGGCGTCACTCTGGACTCTAGCCTCACCTTTAACTCCCACATCAGGTCAACTGTCAAAACTGCATTTTTTGACCTACGAAACATCTCCAGACTCCGGCCCTCTCTCCCCGACCCCGTTGCAGAAATATTAATTCATACCTTCATCTCCTCTCGTCTGGACTACTGCAATGGAGTTCACACATCACCCCTACCCTCGTCCACCTTCACTGGCTCCCGGTCAAGTCACGCATCCAGTACAAACTCCTCCTGCTAACTTACAAATCTCTCCACTCCCTAGCCCCT
>NW_011371271.1:0-1927 GCF_000735185.1 Notothenia coriiceps | reverse complement strand
ACCACAGCGTTACCTAATGCAACTCCACACTACGTCTTACGGTGCCGTGTACCGGAGGGGAGAGAGAGAGAGCAGGGAAAAGGGGGGGGGAGAGAGATGTAATACGGTTTCCTGATAAAGCTGTGGAGAGTATGTGCTGCAGGGAGGTGGATGCACAACGCACCCAGGAACGAACGCTAGCTCCGGTCCTTTTTACTGTGGACTCGATGTCCTGACAGGCTGGTATTTGTGCAACCTGCACAAACACAATACTGCACCATGATTACAAATGGTGAAATACAATTTAAAACTACCGAAAAATACCAGCTCCTTAAAACACAACCGCTCTACTCAACGCAACTACTATACCCGCGGTCAGAGAGCGGAGATGTGTCCCCTGTGTGGTGTAATATGACGCGTTTGACGTATGACCTTAAAAAAAAAGCCGTTTTTAAGAGCAGAGCTCAAAATTGCTCCTTTCCCTCTGAATTCCTGCCCTTATGTCTCGTAAAACATATCAAATCCTTTATTCACTTTTTTAATTGTAATTTTCAAGCAAGTTTAAGCATAAATGTAGAAAAAATAAAAACCTGCAAGATGCTCTTTAAGGAAAATAAACCGGAGCTTAAAGAATAATTAATATTACTTACTTACAATCATCAGCAACTACTTGCCACACAAGCTAAGAATAGTGGCCTATCAGTTAGTTAAAGGGATAGTTGTAATTGTTTGATTTTGAATAAGTACCTCATACGACCCCACTTCAGCGTTTCACCTAGATTAACGTACATAGAAAGATTCTTAAGAGGCCCTATTATGCTTTTGGGGGTTTTCCCTTTCCTATAGTGTGTTATATAGATGCTTTGCATTTACATTACATTACATAACATGTCACTTGTTAGACGCTTATAACAAGTGACATGTTAAATACTCTGGGCAGTCCCCACAGGAGCAATTTGGGGAGAAGTGTCTTGCCCAGGGATCAACGCACTACTCCACTGAGCCACAGCCTCCGTTACATGGGGCCTTTCTCACTTCGGTTAAAGGGGAACTATCATGCAAAATGCACCTTTGTACGTCTTTTATTCATGAATATGTGTCCCCGGTGTTCCAGGGAACTCACCAAGTGTCAGAAAACACAACCCTCTCTATTTTCCTCCTTAGCCAAATGTCTAAAAAAGGGGCTGCAACGGATCTGAAAAAAACGGATCCAGATTTCAACACTTTTCTACATCACAAAAAGGTGCTCCGCTTATTGGTAAACTTTCCACCTATCAGGGAAATGAGCCACGGCCACGTGCATTGCCAAACCTCTCATTCGCATATACTGTAAGACGGATTTCCGTCCATTTGGCTATTCAAATGTTAACGAAACGGACAGACTTCCGTGCACATCAGCGGCTGTCGGATTAATACAGTTTAATGCACTTTTAACACTCACGTACCCAGGATTCCTGCTCCTTTCCTGGGTTACAAAGTGAGGTGACGCAGCCTGTCCTCTGGGTGCGCTCTGTGGGGGGGGTGTATCGCAGCCTGCTCCTCTGCCTGCCTGCCGCTGCACTCTGCCTCTATCCACACAACTTTTCCCCGCCTTTCAGAGACTTATTGCTGGGTCAAACTCTAAGTTACAAACTGTACACATTGCATTCTTGCTAATTAGCCAAAATATGAGCGGAATAAGTAGCAACCATCGTAACAAACAGAGTAAAATAAATAGGGACAACAGCTTGTCAACCATACTTGCCAACCTTTAGACCTCAGAAATCGGGAGCATTTCAAAATTCTGTTTTCTGTGAATATCTGCCTCACCCTCTCAGACTTTGAGTTGCGCGCGCTACTAAAGACACGTGTTACCATGGAAACCAAACAGTGGTGTAGCTGTATTAAAGTCCGAGTGGAAACAGTCGTGTGTAAATCTGATTTTGTCAGAAATCGGGAGAAATGCGGG
>NW_011371270.1:0-6486 GCF_000735185.1 Notothenia coriiceps | reverse complement strand
GTCCTACACTAATAATACAAAGTTATTATTAGTATGCTGTGTGTACCTTGTGTGCACCGCCTAGTGGTTAAAGCACATTATTGAATTATTTTTGTTGAATAATGTTATTTTTGTTGAATAATGTTATTTGATGAAAAAAATATTAAGAGTACATGCTTTCATAGGGGGAAAGTAGAAGATCAATGATAGAAATCAGATTTTCAAAAATACAGATTTCAGTATTTTGAGGCTCTAAGCCCCATTTCTTTTCCTCACAGACGGGAAAAAAAGTCCGACATTATACGATTTAAAATTAAAATAAATAAATCAAAAAGATAAAACACTGGCATGTAATTTACGTTAGAATAAATAGAATGGTTTTGAATAATAGATGAGAGTAAAATCTACGTCACTTTACAGCCCCGCCCGCTTTTGGGGAAACCAACGCTGTCATTTGAACGGCGATCAAGCCTGAAGCCAGAGAGATCTTCTGTTACTGTCCTTTCTTCTTAGAGGAAGTACAGAAACACGTAACTCTGGATTTGTTTGAATGTTTTAGGTGCAATAAACAACACAGCAGCTTTTTGGCCTCGCTCATGAGAGTAACATCTGGCGAAATTACAGCCTCGCCTACTGATTTCAAATGTGTGCTCTAAAATGATATTTATAAATGACTATTATCATTATTATAAGCAAGAAAATAAATGGCAAAGATATGTAGAAAATAAACGCATTTAAGATACGTTCATAAGAAACGTAACGTGGGAGAAAATATGTTTCTAGAAGATATGTAGAAAATAAAAGTATTTGAGATACGTTCATAACGAACGTAACGTGGGAGAAAATAAGTTTCTAGCTAAACGTAATTGAGAATGAAGTTTAGTTCTGTGGGAACGTAATTTTTAGGAGACAGGGTTGCCATAATACATTCTGACGAAAAATACAAATTATTATGAATACAAATAAAATAAAAGAAGCCTCCCGTGAGTTACTACAAGCTATAAAGTAGATTTTAAAAACGTGTTATAGAATAAAAGCTCACTGCTGGACGTTGTAGAAATGCGTGTGTGCACCACGACAAAGGAGCCTCATTCACTTTACATTGGCGTTGTTTGCGTGGTGCAGACACTAAATGTAGCAAAGTTCGTGACTCCACCACGCAATGCGGTGTTAAGGAGTCATGGTGGAGTCACGCATTCTGGTGAGACCAGGTTGGTTTAAAACCTTTTGCATCTTCACTGTTGTTGTTTCTTGGATGTCGGCCATCTTGTTTTTTGCAATCAAAGGTGACATGGTGAACATTTTTAGGCGACACAAATCTTAAGATGAACTTGTCCTCCACTTACTAGCTCTCAACCTTATCACACAGATGTTCAAAATGTCCCTTATTCCATTTTAAACCACTTTGAAAGCCACAGGTCTGGTTTCTGGAGCGTTGTTGGTTTTTGGAAATCCGACATCTTGTTTTTTGCAATCATTTGTGATATGAAAACGGTGGCGCAAATTACAATGGAACCCTGAACAACATTTTTAAGCAACCAACATTTTGCAATGTAGGCTACTCATCTTCCACTTACTGACATGTTAAGAGACTTTTAACCTTGTAAAAACAGATGTTCAATATGTCCCTAATTCTTTGAAGTTCTGTTTGATCACTGTGTGATGTGATCAAAAGCACCAAAATAGATATTTAAATTGCTGTGAATAGATAGTCATATATTATTCAGTTTCAAAGCTCAGGCATGGCCTTATTAACTAAAGTTGCTTTATTATAGATTAAACAAAACAAACATAATCTTTAAACCATAGCAGTAGAGGTGCTGAATGGATTGTATGTCAAATACAATTCTACAATATACCTATTATAAGCAGCATGCTATTTAAAGACGGTTTAGCACTGTTGTCTAAATGTTGCTTCAGAAGAATTTCCAGTGCACCACCAATAGTATCACGGAGAGAAACATAAAAAGCAGCGCAATCAAAGCACTCTGATGTACGAGTTTTGGAATTAATGAAGGGAACGTTTATTGACATGTAATCAGTGTAATTATCCAGAAGACGACAAAGTGAATTCTAATCACCGCCAGCATAACTTTTCCAGATGATCCCCTTTATTTCCTGATATTTCCCTTTTTACAGAGTCATCGTTCCAGAAAGACAGCTCTCCATTGATGAGGAATAAGTAGCCAGCAAACACAGCATTAGTCATGATTCAAATATATACAGCCCACTTAACGGGCATTAAATATGCTCTTCCCTTCCAATACACTGATGAGGTGAATCCAGGTAAAAGCTATTATCCCTCACTGATTTACCTTGATTAAATTCATGCCAATCATTTAGGGAGAGATGGAAAGAAAGGGGAGCTTAGAGGCAAAAAGGGGCTTTTAATCAATCACTGGAATATGTCCTTAATACGTTGTACACCTTGGCAATTTCATCCAAAAAAGACTAAAACAGAACATTGAGATAATGTCACTGTTTTCAGAACATATGCCCAGACAGAAGCACAGCTGAATTGATGAAAGGCGGGTATAGCCAAACTGTCTATGCTGACTAATAACAAAAACATCAATTGGCAATAGGCTCAATAACATGTATAATACAGAAAGGAATTAGCAGTGTTTTATTTATTAACCTCTATATTTCAGGAGCCTACCTTTTTATTTTAACTGTTATATTTAGAACAATTATCTCTCCCCTGTCTGCTTTTACTTCCTGTCTTTGTGTTTTCCCGCCTTTTTCGTATGCTCCGCCCTGATTCTGTCCACATGTGTGTAATATCCCTTCTGCCCTTTTGTTTTTGCCTGCCCTTTTTCTGCTGTGTCTTGTCAATGTGATTAGTTCTGCTTGTATTTAAGTCATGGTCTGCCTTTGTTTGATCCTTGGATGTTGTTCATCAGAAAGTTCTGTTTAATTTCGCCTTGTCTTGCCTGGATTACCTAAAAAAACATTTTCTTTGCGTCTGTTTATTTGGGTTTACCATGCCCCGCTCTCCGTGACACTATATATTCATAGTTAAACTACAAAGCATTTTGTCAAGACACACAACATTACCTTCTTCCTGTTCACTTTCATCCAGCATGAGCAAAGGGCGGAAAAACATTTGTTTCTGTGGCAATGCTAAATTGTTCATGATGTTCATGTTCATCTATCTGAATATGTTTGCACATTTCTATATATCCCTACCTCTCTTAAAAACCACCACTTATATAATATATAATATAATATACCTGTTTATATCAGTATGTCATTAATCATTGTCCTAAATCTTGTAGATTATTTTGTATATTTATATTTGTATGAATATTGTCTTTAAAACATATTTTCCTTACAATTTATTTCCTCATGCTTTGTATGTGTGCACCGCCATACACCAAATACACTTCCTTGTATGTGTAAACGTACCCGGCAATATATTTGATTCTGATTCTTCTGATTGCGGTTGCGTGGAGCTTAACTTCGGTGAAAGTTTACGGTGATTACCAGACACTCCGGTGAAGTTTCATCCTCGAGCAATACGAGACAACCTCAGTTGGCAATGCACCACTACGCAGTCCTGATCCAATATGAATCAAAATTCTGGGCTTGCAATGCCTATTTCTCACCTCAAATGTTTTCAGAATTTCTATTTATCAATATTTGTATCCGGAAAATGAAAAAAAAATTGGGCCTGGAACATGTTGACAACATTTGAGGCAAAATCAAGTATCGATTTGGCGGTTGATGGCTTCCTAATTGCTTGCGCATGTTTGACTGCACCCTATACTGCGGATACAAAGTATTATTGAAAACTATTACATTTAAATGAACAGTTAATCATAATACAGATATTACTTGTTTGATTGTACAATGGGCAGTGCACAATTACGGAGCCCTGGAGGGTTCATAGAGAGAAAAATAAATAAAACGAGGCCACGCTTTATTAATTTGTGCGCACGATATACTTTCTCGTTCATACAAGATACTTTCTTATGGTTAGACACATCGAACTGCCCAATTATTACGCCATATTATTAGTTTTATGAAGAAGATGTCCGGTCGCCAGGGCGTGTGTGTGTGTGTGCGTGTGGGCATTTTTTTTCGGAAGATATTATGATAGTGGCGTTCGTTCCGGTATACTCCGACAGCATTTAGCACTAGCCTACATCGAGATTAAGATTAAACAAACTTCTTTCACTTTGGAATACACATATGGAGTTAGCCCGATGTGTTTATTACTGTTCATGGTAATTTGAAAACAAATGCCGGTGTCGGACACACACATACACCGACCACCAGAGGTGGGAGTAAGTCCTACATGTGCAAGTCATGAGCAAGACTCAAGTCTTGACCTACAAGTATCAAGCAAGTCCCAAGTCGCTCTGGTGAGAGTCAAGCAAGTCAAGTCAAGTAATACTGTACGAAATTCTGATGAATAAGCCCAGTTTCCACATTTAAATCATGACAGTGGTTATGAAAATAGATTCAACCCACACTATGATCTTCATTACATACACAGTTAATCATTTAAATTTAATTTAGACCGATGACAATCATATTAGATTAAAATTAACCCTGGAACTGCAAACAATATAGCTAGGACTCAATCAAAAATTCAGTTCAAAAAGGCAGAATTCCAGGTAAGAAAATACACTTCTACAAACAAAAACAACATAATTAAAACATTTAAACAAACTACTAAAAGTAGATGAACTACATTATTCAAAAGTTAATAGTAACTTCTGATAATAACACAGGGAAAATAAACAAGGCATCTCTTTTCCTCTCTCTCTCTCCTGACAGCCCGTCAGTATCAGTGTAGCCGCCAAAGTCTAGCCGCTGAGGCACTAGTTAGCGGATCTTACGCAGGGCAACGCTCATCCAAGTCCAGACAAGAACCTCCATTTGTGCATTTTATTCCAATAATAAAGTACAATGAACAGGTTCCCTATATCTCTTTTCTTTGAGCCGTTCCTATTGCTTTCCTTTGTGTGGCTTGAAACACCCTGGTAAAAAACCGTTTGCCTACTAGTGCTCTGGCTCCAATACAATTACACCAGTTGCTCTAATCACCCAGTGCCCAAACATGCCTTCAAAATAAAAGCATAGAAAGTACTTTAACTTATGACACTTACTAAGAATACATTTACAATAAACATTATAAACGGCAAGAAAATAATTAAACTATTAAATAATATAAAGAGATATATAGCTCCAACATTCCGGCCCCTAATTGTGGCTAGTGTAAACACACAATTACTTAAATATATATAAATCGAGCGATACTCTATCTTTATCCTAACCATACAACATACAAATAATCATCTGCAAAGTTTTCAGGCAACAGCTTCCTGGAAAAGAAATGGAGAGAAAGAAAAATAGTCTTGAGAAACAGAAAGAATAAATGTTCACGATGCTACGCTGCTGCATCCAGGAGCAGAAGGATCTTCAAACAGGTCTCTCCATGACACTGGTCTGCATTTGGGGCTCGCAGAGCTGACAAATCCTTGTCCGACCTTTCCCTCATCCAGGGTCCACTTGTATTTGCAATAAAGAAAATATCTCCTGTTGGAAATTATTTTCTGGACCTTTTCCATTCGCTCTGTCATCCAAATAGAATAGAAAGTACTTTAACTTATGACACTAACTAAGAATACATTTACAATAAACACTATAAACAGCAAGAAAATAAATGTTAAACTATTAAATAATATAAAGAGATATATAGCTCCAACAATCAGAGTTAGTACAAATGAATCCCTTGGCAGTTCTAGTGTTAATTTACCATTTTGTCTTCTCTTTGCAATGCTTAATCGGTTTGAAACTAAGTCTAACGTAGCTTAAACTTAACGTTAGCTTTCTAGCTAACACAACACATTCACGTACCTTTCTCTGTGTATGAAGTCGAATGAAGTTGGATGTTGTGGTGGTCCTGTCACTGATCTTTATGCTGCAGACCCTGCATACCGCTGTTCTCCTCTTATTAGCCTCATCAACAACATAATCCTTGAATCCAAATTTGACTATTTGTGGAGTAACACTAGCCGCTGCCATGTCAACTGACACTCCTGCCCTCTAGTGGGTTGCGCATGGCGCTATAATCACCCAATCATGTTTAGAAAAAACGTAATATCTCAATACAAAAACAAACGCAAATATTTAATTTTAAAAAGTAAAGTCCTTTCAAGTCATCTGTCTCAAGCTTAAGTCAAGTCATGAATATCAAGTCAAAGTCAAGTCAAGTCTTTTATCAATGTTAGTCAAGCAAGTCTCAAGTCCAAAAATATGCGACTCGAGTCCCCACCTCTGCTAATCGTAGCCTCCAAGTTAAAACGTAATAAAGAAGTGTTACTGTAAGCATTAAGTGGGATAATACTGTAGAATAAACGGCTTCTGTTTGAGGTTGGTAAAATAAGGTCATCCTTGTAAGTTAGAGAGATATTTTATTAGGTAGTTAACTGTAGGCCTATGCATCGCTAAGGTTAATTTAAATTAGCTATGATCGAGTATGTAGACAAGCTAACG
>NW_011371269.1:0-3284 GCF_000735185.1 Notothenia coriiceps | reverse complement strand
CTGATAAACTGATACCATATGACAGTGGACAAATAAAAGTAAATTCATTCACTTGAAGAACATTTTTGCTTCAAGTTTTTCCTACCATATACAACTAATGAAGTAAAACAAGTTGAACAAGCTTTATTTAGTAAGCCTCTGCCCCCCATGTTGTAATGATGAACCGTTTTGCAAAGGCCCTATACATTGATCCAAAATCCAGTTACTCTTGGCCTGTTCAGCATTTTTTGGATAACAGATAGTGCCAAATTCAAGTGGGAAATGAATGAGGTCATATGGGTTAAAACACCAACCTTAGCTTCAGCTAGCATGTGTTCATGCTTCAGCTCAAGAGCCATGCGTTTCCCTTCTTTGGATGTGGGATTATTGGGGTCTGGGTTGTGTTTTGTTGCCATTGCAACACAGCCAGCCAGACAGACAGACAGACAGACAGACACAACAGATATGCAACAGCTGCTGTATGAGACAAACAGAGATAGAGAGACAGATTGTAAGATTGAGATGGATAGATGAAGAAATAGATAATGAATGATAGAAAAAGATAGAGACAACTGGTGTTGAGCGGAGATTAAAGTAAATCTGCGCAGGAACTGCATGATGGCTAGGGAGCAAGATTAGCCTCTACGACTGCACTGTTATCGGTGTGGATAAGTATGGCCTTCCTAGACCATTCGTGCCCTCAAAGAATGGAAGCTATGATGATTGGGTACAGCTCGCGAAGCATAGTTAGCAGGTTTGACAAGAAAGGTTTTGCTTGTGGTATTATGCGAATGGCATAATTCAGGAGGCCGAGGATGGCTAACAGCTGACAAGCATCTGTCTGCCTGCATGTAAATTGACAGGATAAGAGTGCTGCGTTGTATTTTCTCTGAGGGTGGAGAAGCCTGGAAGGACATGGAGTCCAGGGTGAGACCTACGAACTCGATGGAGGCTCTAGGCCTTGAGGTTTTCTCTTCGGACAGAGGGATGCCGAGATCTGAAAATGATTGTATCAGTCTGTTTAGCCCGTGTAGAGGGGGTGAGGATGGTGAAGCGATGACGAGAAAATCGTCGAGAAGATGGAGCACGTAGGGGAGTGTGTAAATGTTTGTCATAATCCAGCACAGAGCCTCTGAAAGAGAATCTAAAATATTTGGACTGCTTCTGCGTACTGAGAAGTAGTAGGCTCCCTTCAAGTACACTCGGAAGAAACGCCAGAAGTCCGGATGAATAAGCAAGATTTTTAATGCACTGGTGATGTTTGCTTTAGAGAGCCATGCTCCGCGGCCTGCTGAGTGGATGAGGGTAATGGTGTGGTCGATTTTTTCATATTGCATCTTAAAATCTGGGCATGGAATGACGCTGTTAATGTTCGGGATGGTGGAACCCTGTTGGGTATTTCCGAGTGGCGATGCCTATTGGACTGATGCGAAACACGGGAAAGGGAGGATTATCAAATGAATGACTTCTTTAGCCGGTAAGAAGTCGACAGTATAAGGTTCATTTAAGGCAGACTGAAGGTTGTGGCAGATGTGTTAGGGAGTATTTCTATATCTGGGTGGAAACCGTGAGGGAAGCCACTGGTGAGAGAGTAAACAAATTGTAACCTATGTGCTGCATTGTAGAGTGCATAGGAACGAACCCCAGTGTTTTTTCAAATGTTTTGGCGCGGACTGCAAGCGGACATTTTGTACTTACGCAGCTTTAAAAAAAAGGGCTTTTCCTTGTGTCCAAAAATGACGAGTCCATGGAGTTCTGAGAACTGCTCATTATTTTAATTCAAAATGATTCAATTGTGTAATTTACGATGGATATACATAAAGCTCACTATCATTCTGAATACCCCCTGTAGCCTACTCTGTGACAAAACAGAATGCAATGTTGCAATGTCTTAACATTAACGACTTGGTAGATTTTTAACGGCACCAAGTCATCCCGCTGAAACACAGTGTGTTGTCAAAAATAAACACGATATTGGCTACTGTGGTGTTGAAACCATTCTAACAATGCACATGTATGCTTAGCGAAAATGATAAAATACTATTTGAAAAATATTAAAGTGACAGCAGTTTTTGTTCTGCAATGTACAGAAATAAAAAGTATACATCCTCATTCACACCCTATACTCAAAGTTGAGGTTCTTCTTATCTGTATATAATGTATGTACAGTATTACTTGACTAAATGTCTAATTATCTTTGTCTTTCATTTGTAATTTTGAAAACTGAAAAGTGCCGTTCTTCCATGCTTCCAGAGATGACTGACTTGGAGCAAACATTTCTACGCAGCGCCATCACTGAGGTCTTGCCTGACCTACCAGATATGACAAAGGATATTCTGGAAGAGACTTTACAATCCCTTGGGGTGGAGACGTATGATGATTTCCAGTTTGTTAAGGAAACAGATTTGCTGTCAGCTTTGAGGCCAATTCAAGCCCGAAAAGTCCTTTCTGCTTGGAAGCTGAGACGTATGTATACTTGTGACTATTGCAGTACAGGATGCAACCAGTGCCCAAAGTAATAAAAGATCAATCAGAAATATAGAAACATTAAAACGGTGTTCCTCATAACTCTTTTTGTTTGTATGTGTGTGTTTTGCAGGCCAGACTCCTGAAACCAGCAGCTCATCTGTTGGTGGCTCAGGCCCAGGACCTTCTGCATCCTTGACGTCCTATTCACCCAGAAGTTCATCCTCAACCTCTTCCAACAGCTGCAAAAGCCCTGATATAGACTGGATGGATAGCTTTGTAATACCGTGGGATAAGTTGCCAGAGGAACTGATGCAGACTGCAGAGAGGAAAACGACCTAGTCCACGAATGAGAAGAGAGATGGTACGGATTCTGGTGTGTGAAATGAAGCGAAAAAGTACTTGCTTAAGTAAAAGACACACTATTGAAGTATCAAAAAAGATAGTGGCAAAGTATCCTACGTCTCTTCAAGACATAATAGAGGAGACGTGATCGGGCCAGGGTATCACTCTCTGGTCAAGCAATTGCAAAATAGGATAGAGAATGTGAAGCGATCCACGACACCAAAAATAAGAAAACGAAAGAATCGCACCAACGAGTCAGACACAGATGAAGTCCCTCCAGAACAGAGAGCAGCAATCCAGGACACTTATGGGTGCATTAAATGGGATTTAAAATTCCTGCCCCTTGGAGAGACCGAAGAGAGTCAGCAGGAGAAAAAGGAAAAACTGAGGGTGATGTCCAAGCAAACTGATGCAAATCCAGAGGAGGTCAAACTTCGAATGAAGTCAACGTTCTACACGCAGCATAAACAAGTCAACCGGGGGAAAAATATAAA
>NW_011371268.1:0-2336 GCF_000735185.1 Notothenia coriiceps | reverse complement strand
AGTAATAGTAGTAGTGGTATTGGTAGTGATAGTAGTAGTAGTAGTAGTAGTAGTAGTAGTAGTAGTAGTAGTAGTAGCAGTAGCAGTAGCAGTAGTAGTAGTAGTAGTAGTAGTAGTAGTAGTGGTAGTAGTAGTGGTAGTGGTAGTGGTAGTGGTAGTAGTAGTAGTAGTAGTAGTGGTAGGTAGTAGTAGTAGTAGTAGTAGTAGTAGTGGTAGTGGTAGTAGTAGTAGTAGTAGTAGTAGTAGTAGTAGTAGTGGTAGTAGTAGTAGTACTGGTAGTAGTAGTAGTAGTTCTAGTTATGACAGTAATTTTAGCAGCACTACTTATACAACTGGTCTAGCAGTTGTTCATGAACATTGAAGGATAAAGAATAAAACACTTTTTTATGTTCAAGATAGAATTCAAGCGTCAGCCTGAACAAAAAAAAATGTCATTTCTTTCTCATGCAGTACATGATAAGTCCTTTAAAATAAAAAATGACACACAAATTGGAAAATCAATGGAGTAACCATTAGAGAACTGAAATGAACAGAGCAGACATTACTCTAGGAAACCACTGTCACTGCATTATCAGCAGGCAGACCGTACCAGTGTTAATCTGCACATTACTTCAAACTAATAGCTTTAGTATCTCTGTATCTGTAACATAACTCCCACCACGGCTACAGCAGCCAGTAAACACTCTCCAAAGTCTCCGAAAGGGATCCGAGATACAAACTCCCGCCCTCCCTCTCTCTGATAAATGATGTGTGTAGAGATGTTTTGGTTAGATTAATGTAAGAAACACAAACCACACTGTTTATGAAACAGCTACTCAGTCGTGGAAAATCGGTCTGTGTATGTGTGTGTGTGTGTTTAAGTGTGTTTAACTGTATGTTTTGGGAGGGAGCAAGCTGCTGTAATCTAAGGAGGAATCTTGATGACAGATTGTTGTTGGCCTTCTCCATATATCACTGTCTCACTTACTTTCTCCTTGTCTCTCCCTTTAAATAAAAAAAATTAGAGGGTAACATTTTCACTGGTGTACATTACTGAAATATGGAATGAAATAACCAGGCCCATTTTAAAAACAGCACTTAAATCTTGTACCACGGCGTGCAATTAGTATGTAGGGAAAACATCCCATTCCAATACTGTATTATGATCATGCAGTAAATTATTCCAAGGTAATTATTATTGCCAACATTTTTTGTTTTCCCCCCAGGAAGAATTAAATGTTCTGATTTAGATTCTTATTTGAGCCATTAACGTTTTCACCATGGCTTCAACCAACGATTAATTTCATTATTATAATTAAATAATATGTCTACAAAAGATCTCCAAACCCAACAAATATTATTTAAAAGTTTAAAGGTGACCTATCATGCAAAATGCACTTTTGTACGTCTTTTATAAATGAATATGTGTCCCCGTTGTTCCAGGGAACTCACCAAGTGTCAGAAAACACAACCCTCTCTATTTTCCTCCATACCCAAATCTCTTAAAAAGGGGCTGCAACGGATCTGATACAGACTGATCCAGATTTGAACACTTCTATGATGTCACAGAAGTGGCGCTACGGCTATTGGGCCAACTCCACCAATCAGGAGGAGACAGCCACGGACATTGCCGTTGGAAAGCACTGGAGACGCTGTAGTACATATGCCAGGCCTGTAGGTGGTGCTGTTCTCACAGAATCAGCGCATGCAAAGGCAGTGTTAAATTGAGCGAAATAAGGAATGGCTAAAATGCATGATCTGTTTGGTATTTTGAAAAATAAAAAGTATAAATATGCCTTATAAGGTATGGTCCTACACTATATTATTCTAATATAGCATGATAGGTCCACTTTAACTAAATGCCTGGTATTTTTTCTTGAAAAATCATTCCACCTTTATTTTTGACAGAAAATACCAAGAGTCATTTTGTACATTGCATTAAATCCAGTATACACAGAACAAATGATGACTTTTTAAGAAGCCCTATTGTGCTTTTTGTGATTTTATATATGCTTTGTGCATGTAAATGGTCTGCAAAGGCAATTCAATTTAAGAAAAAACCAGAGCAGATGCAGCTAGTTGTTGTCCACAAGCTGGGAATTAAAGTGGAAGCGAAGAAGAAGTAGGAAGAATCGACTGCAAAAAGAAATGCCTGTTGTTTAGAGATAAAGCAGGGACAGAAAGAATTACTGTATGTTGACCAAAAACTTGTGTTTAGTCAATATCTCCTGTTTTGTTTCAAATGGCAATATACTGTATATATACAGTATATCGTGGAACAAAATGTATATCCAAATGTCAGGTCATGTGACGTTGGATCCTGTTTGTGTAGAATCCAAGTACTGGCTGAGTGTTTG
>NW_011371267.1:0-1706 GCF_000735185.1 Notothenia coriiceps | reverse complement strand
GTCTATTTTGGTATATGTGCGAGCCCACAAATAATTAAAAGTGGTAAAAATAATAAAGATATTCAGACGTAATTCATTTTTGGCCTTACTTATTTCACTTCAACTTTTATATATTTCAGTCACTAGGCAAGTTCACTGTACTCTGTTGACATTTAGCTCAAGCTGGCATAACACCTGTAGTAACTTAATTCTGACCCGAGTTTTGTGCACAATCTTCCAGCACCCATGATCAATGTTTATAGCAATCAGGAAACATTCACAGCTCACAACTACACATCGCTTCCCCATCATGAATTGTTAGATAAAAAAAGTTTAGCGAGGTCCGGTTACACATATGTTGAGCGAAAATAGCGGAAGGATACAAAACAAACAATCCAGACGAGGCTGGTGTTTGCCACGTGTGACGTCACACAGCTGGGTTAATGGCTGGCAAGCTTTTCGCTACCGGAGCGGAATAACACGGGAAAGTGGCACACATTTCATGTTATTTGGGGGGTATTTATGGAAAGAATCATTGATGTTGATATGTCAAATGAAACAGTGGAAAGTGATGAAGCGATTTATTAACACAGAATAACGTTTATTTTGGACATTTCATGGACTTTAACTGGTAATAATGGATTATGACTATAATTATATATATATATATATAAATAATTAGAATCTTCTCATTGAGCAGATAGGAGTTTAACAGGCTCAAGGAATGTTTGCTCATTCAGTTAGTTTGATGATGGCTTTTTTTTTATAAATAAAAAATATGTATTTGTAAAATCGGAAAATAAACCAACATAAAAAGAAACAGCAAAATACCGGCTGGGTACTTGACATGGGCGCATCCCTAGTTACAATCAAATGTACACAATAACAATCAAACAAGTGAGTTAGTGACCTTCCTCTTGATGTTCTCCAGCAGGCTGTCCTGGCCATGTTTGAAGTGGGGGTGCTGAAACTCCACCGGACCGTCTCTCTCCTGTTTCACAATGCCTGTGTCAATGTGCATCACTTTGCGAAATCCATCTGCGCGCACACATAAACAGAGTGGGGGTAAATAAATATATATATATAAATATTGAAATGTGTTGAGGTATCTGGGTACTCTCATGATAATGTGGAGCAGTTTTCATGGGACTCTTCTATTGTCTTTTACTTGGTCTCCCAGATGCTTTTTGTCTCCAAATAAAATAACAAAGTTTAGTATATTGCAACATTACAACCAAAACTGGTCTTACTTTCAACAATAACGGCAAGTGCTTTGAAGCGCCTGGAATTACATGGTCAAATGTATTATCTGTATGTACGTAGTCATTAGACTTCTCCTTCAGGTACTACATTCACAGGATCATCTAAAAACAGACACTTCTGTCTAGTTGCTTTGCAAATGATTAAAGACTTACACATGTTCAGCTGCCTGATGAAGCTGGCCATGTTGTTGTGCTTGAAGAACTTGGGGAGGATCTCCTTGGCAAAATGCTGCTCGTCCAACACCAGAAAACTGTTGCCCTCCTACACACACACACACACACACACACACACACACACACACACACACACACACACACACACACACACACACACACACACACACACACACACAGAGACCCACACACTCTCTCTCACACACACCGAGACACACATTCTCTCAAACACAGACACACACACTCTCAAACACAGGCACACACACTCTCAAACACACACTCTCAAACACA
>NW_011371266.1:0-217 GCF_000735185.1 Notothenia coriiceps | reverse complement strand
ATGTCTTCCATTTTCTAATAATTGCTCCCAAACTTGATTTCTTCACACCGAGCTGCTTACCTATTGCAGATTCAGTCTTCCCAGCCTGGTGCAGGTCTACAATTTTGTTTCTGGTGTCCTTTGACAGCTCTATGGTCTTGGCCATAGTGGAGTTTGGAGTGTGACTGTTTGAGGTTGTGGACAGGTGTCTTTTATACTGATAACGAGTTCAAACAGG
>NW_011371265.1:0-2104 GCF_000735185.1 Notothenia coriiceps | reverse complement strand
CCCTAACCCTCACACCAGATACTGACTGGTTTTCGGACCCCCCCAGACCCCCCCAATAAAGCAAAACTGCACGTTTCAGAGTGGCCTTTTATTGTGGCCAGCCTAAGGCACACCTGTTCAATAATCATGCTGTCTAATCAGCATCTTGATATGCCACACCTGTGAGGTGGGATGGATTATCTCGGCAAAGGAGAAGTGCTCACTATCACAGATTTTTTCAGATTTGTGAACAATATTTGAGAGAAATTATTATTTTGTGTATATAGAAAAAGTTTTAGATCTTTGAGTTCATCTCATGAAAAATGGGAGCAAAAACAAAAGTGTTGCGTTTATATTTTTGTTCAGTGTACATAGTTTTCCGTTTTTTTCATCTTATGGGTTCATAAAATCAATACATTTTTTTTTTTTTAATTCCATGACCTTTTCTGAAAAGAGCTGTACATTATAATTGCTAGTAATTATCGGGAAAATTCCAATTAGTTGCGTGACCATCTTGACAGTGAGCGAGTCGGTGCACAGCAGGAGGGCTGAACACGCGTACAGGTGAAAGGTTTCAACAGGAATACAACAAAAAAGGAGCTCGACTTACAATCACACATGAAACAATATCGTTAGATACACCGCCGGTGAAGAAACCCTTTATTGAAGCAGCTTCTTTTCAAGTGATTTTGTTCACGATAAATGTGAGGAACATAGGGCGCCACCCACCATCGTTAGCCTCAGCGTTTGGTTTTGACAGCGTGCAAAGTTTTTAATCGATGCCCCCCCGCTGTTTGTCAGAACGCCCACACAGACGTGCGTTTCATTTCAATCCTTCAGATAACAGTCACTGGGTCAGATTGACGGATAAGAATGCAGTTTGTAACAAAAACATTGATATTATGTATAAAGCTTAAACGGTGGATCTTATTTTGTAAAGAATGTATATATACTTATTTTTAAGGTTTCATGCGTGTCTATTCCTCAGGGAATCAAGAATGTTCATTTCCCATCAACCAGCCAAACTCTGGAGGAATGTTGAGTCGATTAAATAAAAATTCATAGTATAGTATTCTAATTTGCATTTTATCAACATGCTATGACTTTCTGTCATTTTAAACGACATATGATACTACGCCTGGTTTCTACACACTATACCGTGACTTATTTCAACATAACATACCATGTTTGATTTTGCATTTTTTCGACATAATAATAATTTACACACTTTTTGAATGCCTCACTTTACTACAACGTTTGATGTCATGCTTCAAGTTTCTGATGTGGAAAATGTGTACTTCTGGTCAATCTTCACTGGATGAGCCTCAGTTTTCATTACTTGTGTAAATGTTTATTACATATCAAATCTAACATCAGAAGAACTTGTTACAGCATGTTTATATAGAAACATACATATATTAAGAACTAAAATGAACAACGCATACGTTTAGCTTCATACCGTTTTACAGAATTTAATGAATCAATGCAAACAATTGCAAAACACTCTGTGACCTTTGCAACCCTCAACATGAAATATCATTAACACAACGTTAGTGCTTAAAGGTCATCTACTATGCAAAATCCACTTCTTCATGTCTCTTCTACATCAACATGTGTCCCCTCTTCTTCATGTCTCTTCTACATCAACATGTGTCCCCTCTTCTTCATGTCTCTTCTACATCAACATGTGTCCCCTCTTCTCCATGTCTCCTCTTCATCAACATGTGTCCCCTCTTCTTCATGTCTCTTCTACATCAACATGTGTCCCCTCTTCTTCATGTCTCTTCTACATCAACACGTGTCCCCTCTTCTCCATGTCTCTTCTACATCAACATGTGTCCCCTCTTCTTCATGTCTCTTCTACATCAACATGTGTCCCCTCTTCTCCATGTCTCTTCTACATCAACATGTGTCCCCTCTTCTTCATGTCTCTTCTACCTCAACATGTGTCCCCTCTGTGGAAAGAGACTCTGAAAGTTTCAGGAACAAAGATTCCCTCTCTTTTTGATCCATTTCTATAAAAACCTGTCTAAAAATGATCTGATCAGATTTTGGCCACTTTATGATGTCATAACGATGTTTTGTCTTGTGTAACCATTAGCCAATCACCAACCAAGGTACCCCC
>NW_011371264.1:0-7209 GCF_000735185.1 Notothenia coriiceps | reverse complement strand
AAGGCTTCAAATTTATTTAGTATTATAACATGTTTTAATTGGGGGGGTGGACTTCACATCCTCTAGGGGGGTCCGGGGATACTCCCCCGGGAAGATTTTTTTAACATTTTAAAGTAAAATGCTTCAATTTGGTGCACTTTGAGCGCCCAATTAGAGACTGATCTAGGGGGTACAACTCTAAACACCCATATGAAAAAGATCGGTTTGCATTTTATTAATCAAATAAGTGGGTATGTAAACATTTCCAATAACCTACCATAGCCAATAACAAATACATGTAACTTATTTTATTTGTGTTGTTCATTCATATCTTATTTTACCAGTTAACATTTATTTATTTATGTATATTTTTAAATCTCTCCAGTTTTAAACGATTTTTTTGGTTTACTGTCCTATAGTATAAATTGGAATGATTTCAAACCTGTTTTTATTTATCCTAATAATTATAAAGGTGTGCCTTGGAAATATTTGTTTACATAAATTGTGATCAAAACGTTTGAGACCCACTGAGATAACTTAGACTAAAGTGAACTATCGAAACACTCAAGAGTCCTTTACCTCACTGTGCCTCTCAGTCTGACAGGACAGAACTCTCCCTCCACATTATTGTAGACACAACTTCTTATATCCGTTAGCGCAGCAGAAGCTAACAACAATCCCCGCCGGTACCGCGGTATCTCCTCTCTCTATCTCTCTCACTTTGGCTGCGGGCGCCTGCTAAGCCAACATCCCCCACTTTCATCACTTTTTTCATCAAGGCTGAAAATTCGTTTTTTTTTTATTGTGGAAGTGCAGATCCCCTGTCCTCCCCCAGGGGGTGCTGCAGCACCCTCAGCACCCCAACTTCCCACGGCCCTGACACAAAGCATTTTTATCATTTGTCCCGCGTCCCACAAATTGAGACTATGTCCCGCATTTGAGTGACAGTCGCGAAAGGCTGGCTCGGTTCGCTGACGGCCGGTGTTGTGTCAAATGATGCACCCCCGTCGTGAAATGCACCCTTTGACACGGGCACAAAAACATCTATGTATGTGTATGGGACACTCAGTGCACAATATAACATCCCCCATTTTGTGCTATGCCACTGGCTGCCAGGCAGATATAATTGAGTTCAGAGAGTTAAGCTGGCAAATGTGTTATGAGTAAGTTAATACTGTGTTTGTGTACGTATGTGTATATAAACATCCCAGAAGGAACCTGTGTCCCAGTAAGCCTTGCTTTGAGTCAGCAATCAGCATGCACTTCACTTTTGACATTTTAGAGGTTGTTTTTAACGTGATGTTGCACTGACCTCTATTGGTCAGTTATTTTATGACAGACAACATCAAACCATCACCTGGTCAACAATGTTTCATGATGTATTGTACTGTAATGTATTGTTCTGTTCAATATGAGTCTTTACTAAAGTTTGGAGACCATTGGTAGTCACATGACCATGAAAGCCAAGTTCCCATATACAGTACATTGCACAAAATGTCAAGAGGCATGTCAAGTAAACGTGTGAACATTTTTAAGCTGCTTATCTGAGTTAACCCAGCACTCCCCAGCAGTTATAGCTCTAAACCCACTTTAAATGTTTTGCCAACACTGTCACATGTTCTAAATGTTTTAAAATGCATTCTTCCTGAATGAAAGAAACACCTGTATGAGAGGATATTGATTTTAAATTGAAATGGTTTGTTCATGCAAACAGACACATTTAGAAGAAACTGAACACTAAATGCAATCCTCCTCTATTATCAATCCAAAATCTAACAGTGGGCCCTCAGAGACCCATATTAGTAAAACAATAAAGTTTAAGAGTGTTGAAGAGTGAAGTGAACTGAGGGTGCTTTGCCTTTCCGCTCATTTCTCTTCTCCTCACAACGAAGCACAAAGCCGATTGTAAGTGAACTGCTTCCCCGGCTGTTTTTCTAAATGCAGAGGGGGCACTGCAGTGAACAACGGACACTGCCGTTCAACCCCCGGCCCTACAGGAAGTGCTGTAGGGTTGCTATGCAGCTCTGCTTCCAAACCACAAGAACTCAGAGTTTCATGTTAACAAATGATGGCAGTATGGCAAACCATTTGAGCAGGCCCTCCAGAAGGGATACAGTAAGAATAGATCAAGGGTGGGATGAAAGAGAGAATGAGTTACAGTGATGGTGTATCCCTGGCTTCAAAGTAGTGTTGGGTTCATGGCTTCGTCTCCTTCCTTCCTCTCGTTTCCTCTTTCCTTAGTCCTTTATTTTTTCCCCTCCACTTTCTCTCTGTCTGTCCCTTCTGAAGTTTTTCCCGCCATTCTTCCCTCAGGGCTCTCTCGTTGCTTTAGTCTTTTTGTGTCTCTAGTTTTTCTCTTCCGCCCAATGGCCCATCTCCCCTTCCGTCATAGTTTACATTTTCATTTCCTCTCTTGTAATTTCCACTTCTAAAACTTCAAACATGAGTGTGTCTACATGCTGTACAAAAGACAAGCCAATAGCACCTCAGTAGATGAGTATGCCGTACCACAGTAGAACAGAGTAAAAATCTACATTCCGACACTATATTACCATCTCACGGATTAAAATATATAACTGACTTTTTTTATTGATTATGGATGGTTTAGTTACTGAGCTTCCCTAAACCAAAGGGGAAATGTTGATATACATTAAGAGGGGCTTACATTTTCAACACATGACCATGACCATGATCGAAAAAGTAAAATTATTAGGAACCAGAACAACTTGAACCTGACCACATATCAAGATCAAATTGAGCTAGGGTGGAAAATGTAAATGAACATGCACATTGATTAGGTTTATTTTTGGACCGCAGGATTTGGAAGGATGCTAAATAAATGAAACCGAGTGCATAGCCATGCAGCCGTACTGTGAGACTGTGCTTTGAGCTAATGTCATAAAAAATACCAACTTCACCATCTGTTGGAACATTGTGGGTGTATTTTGCATCCAAAAAACAACCAAGTGGGAGTGAAGAAAGCTCTAAATTCACATCCCTATTAAAATAGGGGAACCTGCCATTAGCCTTTAAAAAAGAAAATCAAGTTTGCAAATAAACTAGAGAGGGCGTTTTTTGGTTTTCAAAAAATACTTTGCACAAGACCAGGGCCTGTGCCATCGGTAATGAAGTGCTCAAAAAGTATTCAGAGTAGGTTTGTATTGTTTACTTAAACTCCAGATCTGTGATTGCAACCTAAACTCTAAACTGTCAGGCCCCAACTAAAGACATGAGTCATGACCTTTAATAATAAAAGGCGAATTGGAAATTCAATTTCATACAACTTCAGGAAGGTTATTCTCTGCTGTTGAGTTATGAATGGGAAATTGGTGCATCAAATGCATCCAGCTTATTTAAAGCAGAAACCAACCATACAGGATCCAATGTCAACCCACCAATCTGACAAAATCCTATGGGAAACACTTGGTGAAGCCAGCCAGACTGCCTATTGGGAGCACCAGATGGAGGGGAGTGCACCAGCATCCACCCTCCTGCTAATTGTGCTTTCTGATACCTGATGCCATGGCATTGTCAAGGCATTGTTGAGTGAATTAGGTTGATCCTTAACACACAGGTGTGGTGTGGCTGCAGCAGCTCCGGTTCAGGTTAGGTTAGTTTATTTTTGTTCCCAAAGCTAAATTCTATTTTTGACGTGTTAAAAAAAAAAAAAGACAAGACAAGATCAAAATAATGAAGGCTCCAATATTTACTTTGACCACTAAAATAAAAATAAATAAGCTAGACACTATTTTTGAATGGTCTTAGAAAAGCAAAAGACACAAAATCTGCATGGGTTGTCGGCCCTCATTTTGGTACTCGTCCTTTACTTAGATTTCACTTACACATCAGTTTCTTGACTGAATCTTGCATTGTTGCAATACCATCACATTCATAAAATATGTAAAAAAAGGACGGACGGACGGATAAAGAAATGTGCAGCCTTGTTTTCAGAAAAAAAAGAATCTCCTCAAACAAAACATCTTGAATTGCTTTGCTTGTTTGTATATTCTATTTTATTTAAGGATGAATGATCAATTTCGAACATACTGTATGTTGTTGTCAACGATGTTCCTCCCCCAACGTCCACCTGAAAGACAAGACCTCGTAGTATTTCTTTAACTGTTTTATTTTACTTATTCACTGATAAAGTTGCCAGAAAACTCACAAAAGCTCTATACTGTAATACATGAGAATACAGTAAATAACTACCAAATGTTTTCTTCAAATTAAGAAAAAGAACAATTTCTTGGCTTGGTTAAGTCTTTAAAATGTTACATCCCTATTAGTTTTGTCTTAAAAATTATAGTTTAGTCTTCTGAAGCCAGCCTCTGAGGAGCCAGGTTTGGTGGGTTTTCATCAGACGATGTCAAATGCATGGAGGTCAATGGCCAAGCCCATTGTCCAAGGGCAGAGGAAGCTTGTTCTCAACCTCCAGTGAACCTTCAACCACTGCATATTCTTGCTCCCCCCCCCCATTATTCTCCACTTAATGCATATACTTGTCTTCCTTCTGTTCTACCTGTGGCTCCTCCTTCATTTTCCTCCCACGTGACTCCTCTTCCTATTCTTGTCGCTGTCCTGAGATGAAGTGATTTGTATTTGTTTACAGCACAACTCCTCCCCTTATCCCACCACAGTATTCTGGCCCTTCCTCCTGCATCTCCTCCTCGTTACACTGAAGCCAGTGTTTCAGCTTGCCTTCCTGTCGCCAACAAAGCATCTCCTCTTTTTGTTGGGGCCTCCTTTTGGAGAGGGAGGCCGCACTCCAAGTTAATTGTGCATGCGTTAGCATTCGCCTGCGGCAACTTAACAACTTAACTCCTTAAACTGTAGATGAAGTGGTGTGGTGTGAGTGTGTGTTTTTGTAACGTTTTTTTTTCTTTTCCGTTTAAGGCTGTAGACACATCGGTAAATGCAGCAGAAACGTTTATTCTCTGAGGAAACAAGCTCAAAAGGTAGATCAAGATGTAGAATTCTTCACATTCGAGTCAAAGAGAAGGGAAGATTATTGTTCATTTACATTCCCCATAAACAGCATACCATTGTATGGTAAACTGGTAATACAACTTTAAATGGTTGGCTTGTTAATGTTTGCTCTTTAACTCAAAGTGTAGCTGAGGCTGATGGGAACGGCATTAGTTGTGAATATGAAAAAAGAAAGTGTGTAGTAGTCCATGGCAACCAATTCAATAATTTCGCACAACACAAATGTGAGCCTCATGTTGTTGTTCAGCTGTCTTCAAAGTCATTAGGATAAATCCTCAGGGAACCATGAATATCTGTACTTAAAATCAGTCATTATTTAGTTTTTTTCTAATAAAAACCAACAGGAGACAGTCCTTGTGAAAACTGATTACTTTACAGATAAAGAGTTCCCATAGAAAGACATGTTCAAATGTTACACATAGGGTATATTAAATAAATAAATACAATTTAAGCCAAGTCCAGAACAATGCTCCAATTAGAAAAGGGTCATACTTGCCTAACATATTTGTCAAGGGAGTCTTGTGACTGCAAATGCTTTGGCCACAAACTATCCGAAAGACTATTTATTGAGTGATTAAGATGGTTACAAATAGCCTTTTCGATTATCATTTTGTTTAGTGGTGAAAACTGAGTTTGATGTACAGTATATCCCCATGACAAATAATATTGCAGAGGTTTTGTGAGAGATGTTTAACATCAGGCCACCAACACCTTTCAGTAATAACCTTATTACCACTTTAAATTGGTTCCATTTGTTGGTTAGTCTCTTAAAATGATCGTACAGATTTCTGTAAGTAAGTTCCTGACCTTTTTGTGTAACAAAAAACAAGTTCATGCTGTTATGAGGGTTAAGTTGTAACCAGAGAGGGATTGACAGGCACTCCCCTAATAGGCGAGCACAATCTGCCTTCATGATCTTGTGCATACCGACGCATATTCAAAGGTGACCTATCATGCAAAATGCACTTTTGTACGTCTTTTATACATGAATATGTGTCCCCGGTGTTCCAGGGAACTCACCAAGTGTCAGAAAACACAACCCTCTCTCTTTTCCTCCATACCCAAATCTCTTAAAAAGGGGCTGCAACGGATCTGATACAGACTGATCCAGATTTGAACACTTCACTGACGTCACAGAAGTGGCGCTACGGCTATTGGGCCAACTCCACCAATCAGGAGAAGACAGCCACGGACATTGCCGTTCGAAAGCGCTGGAGACGCTGTAGTACATATGCGAGGCCTGTAGATGGTGCTGTTCTCACAGAATCAGCCCATGAAAAGACAGTGTTAAATTGAGCGAAATGAGGAATGGCTAAAATGCATGATCTGTTTGGTATTTTGACAAATAAAAGTATAAATATGCCTTATATAGGTATGGTCCTACACTATATTATTCAAATATAGCATGATAGGTCCACTTTAAGGTTTGCAAAGGACAGAATCTATGAACACCAGTGGAAAATAGCATATCAGTAAATACATATACAAATGTTAATTAAACAAACGTAAAGCTCCATTAAATTAAAAAAGCGCAAATGTCAAGACTCCTTTTATTTAGGCATGATTGCTTGTTGTCTAGAAGCCACTCAGAATTGACAAAAACGATTATGTTAAAGTACTATGATACTGTACTGATATTTTCAGACTTTGTTCTTTACTTTATCCGTCTTTATATGTAGAAGATATTAAGTTTTCTCTGTAATGTTGTTTCCATAGCAAAAACAACCTCCTGTCAACTCGCCTTCAAAATAATATATTATATCCTTTTCAGTTTCACAGAACACAAATTGGGTTATTTACATAATATGTTTACATGATTTTGTTGTGCAATAAAACAACCCGATGGACACACGATAAAGGAAAAGTTCAAATTCAGCTCTGATCGTAACAACATCGGGACGTTCGTGAAGGGATCTTAAGCCATTGTATGACCGCCGGTGGTGTTTCTTATGGCTCCGGCAGCAACTTCGTGAGCGGTGGCAAAATCTTTGGCATGCCAAAAAATTGCTGAAGGACCTTGCGAAGGTTCATTTTCGTGTTGAATTTGTGTGTCAATTTTGCCCTTCGTATGGCCATCGTGAGAGCATCGTGTTATCATCGGTGCCATCGGGCATTCGCCCCGATCAGGGTGAGGGCGAATGCCCGATGGCACCTAACAAGATGCCCTCACGATTTGACAAGATGCCCTCACGAGTGCCTTACGAAGTTGCCGCTCACGAAGTTGCTGCCGGAGCCTGAGAAACT
>NW_011371263.1:0-1893 GCF_000735185.1 Notothenia coriiceps | reverse complement strand
CCCTTCTCTTCAAAGTAACTCGCAGAGACGAGCTTCTTTCATTTAACCCTTCACATTCCAACATGAACTGAATAGGCAGATTCGAAGGATTTATTTCTTTGGAAATGTTATTTTAAATACAATCAAATCAAGTTATTTTGGTAAAACTAATGAAAAATAGAACTAAAAAAAATTTTTTTTTTGTAATGTTTTTAAATATTATTTTGTAGAATATCTTAGGACCCTCACTAGAGGGCCTAGAGGGCCATTGTCTACAGTTCTGGGGTTAATATGAATCTAATATGATTGTCATCGGTCTAAATTAGATTTCAAATGATTAACTGTGTATGTAATGAAGATCATAGTGTGGGTTGAATCCATTTTCATAACCACTGTCTTTTAACTGATTTAAATGCGGAAACTGGGCTTATTCATCAGAATTTAGTATGACTTGACTTGACTTGCTTGACCTGAGTAATGACTTGACTTGACTTGCTTGACTCTCACCACAGTGACTTGGGACTTGCTTGATACTTGTAGGTCAAGACTTGAGACTTGCTCATGACTTGCACATGTAGGACTTACTCCCACCTCTGCTGAAACCAGAGCCAAGTCTTTTCTGATTGGTTAGCTGGCCGGCTCTGTTGCGATTGGTCAACGGCTGAGAGATGTCCCGCCCCTTTGCCTACCACGTACAATTTGTTGGAACACTAGCCAATACAAGCATGAGTGTTACATCGTTATGTCCTTGTGTAGTAAACAAAGGAGTCCAATGGAGGAGTTTCAGGCAAGGGGGGGGGGGGTTGGTTGTGAGAGAAACTCCTTCTGTAGGGAATGCAGGTATTTTAGGCTTTGCAGACCACAAAAACCCATATAACACACTACAGGAGAGGGAACGGCCCCAAAAAGCGAAATAGGGCCTTTTTATGGAATCCTTCTATAAACTGTGATGAATTTTCAAGACACACTCCGCAGGTTAAATGTGTAAACAGAAGCTATTTTTATATCCTTGTACAGTCTATGATAAGGACTTACATCCTGCTGTGTACTGTTGCTAAGAAACCATGTGACACTAATGTCTGGTGCATTATGCTTCAGTCCTCTCCTTCATACTGTACAGTGTGGCTTGTCTGTACGATCAGTTAAAGCAAGCATGTAATGATGCTACTGAAATCAACCTTTAAAACCTGTTTGAGTTAATGGCCAATGTGTGCTATCACAATGCAGATTATTTATTTATTAAAGCATTTCCCTGAGTCATTTGTCTCTTAAAAACAAAGTTAATGCTCCTATACGCTGATCAATGTTGTTAACTGAATTTTCCATTCATAAGTTTCTATTTTTATTTTGTTCTTTTTGATTTTCTACAATCATTTATTTATTTTGATACATTAATTTGAATGAAGTTCACTACAGGCAGAGTAGACAGTCACATTGTTAAATACATGTTGTTTTGTGTCTCGTTTTTTATTATTATTATTATTACTGTTATCATTATTATTTAAATAATTATTACTATTATTATAAAATTGTTGCCTTTTATCAGATGCTAATACAGTATATCGGCATTGGTTGCTCTGCTCTGGATATCAATATAATTTAAACTGTAAAAATACAGAGATTTATGAAACAAAGTGTATCATATTATTGCACCAGATTCAGAATGAAGGCTGCATATCCTTCACCATATTTGATTCCCAAAAACACTGGCAGGTACATTTAAAATAAATAATTATTATGATTTAACAGATCATTTACTTTAGGATAGTGTGTGTGTGTGTGTGTGTGTGTGTGTGTGTGTGTGTGTGTGTGTGTGTGTGTGTGTGTGTGTGTGTGTGTGTGTGTGTGTGTGTGTGTGTGTGTGTGTGTGTCTGCTGTGTGGGTGTCTGTGGCAGGGTAACGTAGGTCAGGTGG
>NW_011371262.1:0-2545 GCF_000735185.1 Notothenia coriiceps | reverse complement strand
ACTTTGCAGACAGCCAGCTGCTCTGCTGTGAGCTTCTGTAAGGTTGGATGGAAAACATGGAGCAGCCTGAGAAGACTGTACTGCTCACCTTTGATCAGGTTCAGCTCCCTGAAGGAGAGCGGGATCACCAGACTGACATCTTGGTTTCCCAAACCCTCGGCCCAGTCCAGAGTGAACTTCTGCACTGAGAAGCTTTTTCCAACTCCAGCGACTCCGTTGGTCAGGACCGCTCTGATGAGAGTCTGTTGGTCAGGTGAGGCTTTAAAGATGTCCTGGCACTTGATTGGAGTGTCATGGAGGGGCTTCTTCTTGGAAGCTGTCTCCAGCTGCCTCACCTCATGTTGGGTATTAACCTCTTCACTCAGGCCTTGTGTGATGTAGAGCTCAGTGAAGATGCTGTTGAGGAGGGTTTCACTTTGATCAGTTCCTTCAGTCACACGTTCACATCTCCTCCTCAGACTGAGCCTATGTTCATCTAAAACGCCCTGTAGACCACGTTCTGCTGGAAGAGAGGATCACGAATAGATTAATGCAAGTGGTTCAAAATCACAAAACAATTATCAGGATCAATTATTTCTCAGAAATGAAAACACCAACAGACAGATGTTGAGACTTACTCTGTATCATTCTGCATCCATCTCCACACTGGGGACAGGAGGGGTCTCCTGATGGAGGTCTCTGCTCCCAGGATGAGGTGATGCACTGTCTGCAGAACCAGTGTCCACAGTTGGTAGAGACTGGATCCTTCAGGACGTCCTGACACAGAGCACAGCTGGACAGCTGCTGCTCCACAGGAACACGACGATTCCTCTTCTCTCTGTGGAGATAAACACAATCTTTATGACAGTTTACATTACTGGTGGAGGATTTCACCAATCGTTCTAGTTTGATACAATAAAAGGCCTTTATGAATGGGGGTTTCAAAGGCACTCCCAGGCCAGCGTGGGTCCCTCCCCATGACTGGCCTCTCCTTATACCTAAGGGAAATGCCTTCCACCCTCGTGAGAAAACCTATGTTGGCAGCTTATATTAACAATATCATTCATTCGATCATATCCCCTTTATGACCATAGGTGAGGGTAGGATGAAGATGGACCGGTAGATGGAGAGCTTTGCCTCCTTGCTTTCGCTTTAACTTTGTCGAAGTTCCCACTTCATTCCCTACTCGGAGTGGACAGTCCATCGGTTTCCTGCGAAGAACCATGGCCTCAGATTTAAAGGTGCTGGTCTTCATCCCAGCAGCTTCACACTTGTCTGCAAACCGATCCAGTGAGAGCTGAAGGTCGCAGACCGTTAAGGCCATCAGAACCACATCATCTGCAAAAAGCAGTGATGCAATCCTTGGCTCAATGAACTGCAGACCCCCTTCCCCCACGACTACGCCTTGAAATCCTGGGCATGAATATCACAAACAGGATTGGTGACATAGCGCAGCGCTGGTGGAGGCCAACCCTCCAAGGAAATAAGTCCAACTTACTGCTGGGTACCTCAAAACAGCTCTCACTTTGGGAGTACAGAGATTGGATGGCCCCCATTAGTGACCCCTTCACCCCATACTCCCACAGCACCTCCCACAGTATCTTCCTGGGAACCCGGTCACACACCTTCTCCAAATCCACAAAACACATGTAGACGGGATAAGCGTACACCCAGGGCCCCTCCAGGATCCTTGCGAGACTAAAAAGTTGGTCCGTCGTTCCACGACCAGGACGGAATCCGCATTGTTCCTCCTGAATCTGTGGTTTCGACTATAAACAGGACCCTCCTTTGCAGCAGTTTAGAGTGAACTATCCCGTGGAAGCTGAGTAATATGATGCCTCTATAGTTGGCACCGACCCTCAGCATGATCCCCCTTTTTGAAAAGGGGAACCGCCACCCCGTCCTGCCACTCCTTAGGTACTGCCCCCGACTTCCAGGTAATGTTGATGAGACGTGTCAACCATAACAGTCCCTCAACACCCAGAGCCATTCATATTTACATTACATTGTATTTAGCTGAGGCTTTTATCCAAAGAGACTTACAATAAGTGCATTCGACCAACAAGATACAACCTTGAAGAAAACAGAATCATATAAGTACATCAGGTTTCATAGAGCCAAACATTTCAAGTGCTACTCAACTGGCTTTAGATAAGCCAGCCCTTTATTAGTATATAAGTGCTTTGTTAGTAATTCTATCTCTCGAAGTGGAGTCCAAAGAGATGAGTTTTCAGTCTGAAGAAGATGTGTAAGCTTTCTGCTGTCCTGATTTCAATGGGGAGCTCATTCCACCATTTTGGAGCCAGGATAGCAAACCCACGTGTTTTTGCTGATGGGAACTTGGGTCCCCCTCGCAGTGCGGGTGCAGCGAGCTGTTTGGCTGATGCAGAGCGGAGTGCACGTGCTGGGGTGTACGGTTTAACCATGTCCTGGATGTAGGAAGGGCCAGATCCATTCGCAGCATGGTACGCAAGTACCAGAGTCTTGAAGTGGATTCTAGCAGTTACTGGAAGCCAGTGAAGGGAGCGGAGGAGCGGCGTGGTGTGGGAACATTTAGGAAGGTTGA
>NW_011371261.1:2075-3805 GCF_000735185.1 Notothenia coriiceps | reverse complement strand
ATCAGATCAGAGATACATCGGGACATCATGAGGAGAGGACTCTTTAAAGTAGAGACACTACATACTGATATACACCTGAACATCAGCAGGAGAGGACTCTTTAAAGTAGAGACACTACATACTGATATACACCTGAACATCAGCAGGAGAGGACTCTTTAAAGTAGAGACACTACATACTGATATACACCTGAACATCAGCAGGAGAGGACTCTTTAAAGTAGAGACACTACATACTGATATACACCTGAACATCAGCAGGAGAGGACTCTTTAAAGTAGAGACACTACATACTGATATACACCTGAACATCAGCAGGAGAGGACTCTTTAAAGTAGAGACACTACATACTGATATACACCTGAACATCAGCAGGAGAGGACTCTTTAAAGTAGAGACACTACATACTGATATACACCTGAACATCAGCAGGAGAGGACTCTTTAAAGTAGAGACACTACATACTGATATACACCTGAACATCAGCAGGAGGGGACTCTTTAAAGTAGAGACCCTACATACTGATATACACCTGAACATCAGCAGGAGAGGACTCTTTAAAGTAGAGACACTACATACTGATATACACCAGAACATCAGCAGGGGAGGTATGACAGTATGAAACATTTACAAACAATAAATTCAATAATTTAGATTTATTTTTGGGATATTTTTCAGAATAAATCACATAGTGGCACATTATCTTTAGTATTAAATACATTTGTTAAAATATTAACATTTTAATGATATGTTTTAGTTTTTAAACTTAAAGTCCACGTATTGCTGGGAAACCTGAGCTTCCAGGTGAAAACCGCTCAAACTACATTCTTTTTTTCATGACAACAGAATTTGGGAATGCCCAATAATCCCAGATCCTGTCATCACGCGGGCGAACCCTCCAGGGAAACCCTACAGACGTCTAAATAAATCTAATTAAAGTGGACTTCCTTTTAGTCACCTCATCATCTTCACCCTCATCTTCATCAGCGTTGCCTCCCAGATCTAATAACTCTTCCTTCTCCTCCTCCTCACATCGTTCCTTTAGTTTCAGTGTTTGGTTTTCCTTTCTCAAAGCAGCTATCTCTCCATCTTTCTCCTCGACACATCGTTCCTTCAGTTCTTCCAGTTCCACGTTTTCCTTTCTCAACGCGTCCATCTCTGCTTCCCTCTCCTCCACACAACCCTGAGTCTAGCTTTACCTTCAGGTTCTCCCTCATCAAAGCCACCACCTCTCCCTCTTTCTCCTCCATACAACTCTTGTTCTGTTCTTGAGCTCCTGGTTGGTCTTCAGTAAAGCAGCTATCTCTGCATCCTTCTCCTCAACACGAGGTTTCTTCACTCGTCTGAGATCCTGGTTCTCCTTCCTCAAGGCGGCCATCTCTCGTTCGGCCTTCTCCTGTGGCTTGAGGAGTTTTCCATATTTCCATTTCAGGACTCCAAAGTCTACACTCAAGACCCTCAGCTCATATTCCATGGCTCTCGTTTTCACATCGTCGCTAATCCCCACCGTCTGGCAGGTCCTGTTCTGCATCCTGTCTGTGATGGACTCCTCTGAAGAGCAGCTGTTGAGCTAACAGAGGCTAAATGTGATGGACTCCTCTGAAGAGCAGCTGTTGCGCTAACAGAGGCTAAATGTGATGGACTCCTCTGAAGAGCAGCTGTTGAGCTAACAGAGGCTAAATGTGATGGACTCCTCTGAAGAGCAGCTGTTGAGCTAACAGAGGCTAAATG
>NW_011371261.1:0-1940 GCF_000735185.1 Notothenia coriiceps | reverse complement strand
AGGCTAAATGTGATGGACTCCTCTGAAGAGCAGCTGTTGAGCTAACAGAGGCTAAATGTGATGGACTCCTCTGAAGAGCAGCTGTTGAGCTAACAGAGGCTAAATGTGATGGACTCCTCTGAAGAGCAGCTGTTGAGCTAACAGAGGCTAAATGTGATGGACCTCTGAAGAGCAGCTGTTGAGCTAACAGAGGCTAAATGTGATGGACTCCTCTGAAGAGCAGCTGTTGAGCTAACAGAGGCTAAATGTGATGGACTCCTCTGAAGAGCAGCTGTTGAGCTAACAGAGGCTAAATGTGATGGACTTTAACACAGGCCACTGACTCCTTTAAGAAAGAACTAAAAACCTTTCAACTGAAACTTGGGTTTATTTCTCTCTTTTTCCATTACGCCCCTTGTAGCACTTTGGGATTACTTTTAGCAATGGAAGGTGCTTTACAAAAATAAAAGTATTATGTTTTATTATTAACTCCACAGAAACCCCAAAATGCTGTTCACTCGTGAAGATTATCTGACTAAACAAGACGTGCAAGTATGCCGAAAGTTTTTTTTCTTAGATAACCTTGATGATGATGATGATGATGAAACTGGACTCAACCTTGATGATGATGATGATGATGATGATGATGATGATGATGATGATGATGATGATGATGATGATGTCATAGATTCCTTTGATGATGGTCATCCAGAACTCAACTGTTTGAACTTTAACTCCACAGAAATTGGTGTTCACTCACTTGTGAAGATGATCTCGTTAAACAGAACTCAGGCTGCTTCCTGCAGACTGAGATCAAAGCTAAGATACCCGTCCGTTCAACTCGTAACCCAGGTAGGTCTCCGTGACAACAGAGCTCTGATGACATCACCAATGGAATCTATGACATCATCATCATTAAGGTTATCCAAGTGTTTCGTATGACATCAAAGGAATGTTTTGGCCGATCTTTGCAGAAACAGGTTTTGTGGCGAGCAAACATCATCTTCACAAGTGAACCCCACTTTGGGGGTTTTTGTGGAGTAAATTCACCCTGCAGACGTTTAAGTCCAACCATTACATGTAGCCCCTGTTAGCTAACCAGCAGCTCTTTAGAGAAGTCCATCAGGAGACAGAAAGCAGACAGGATGCAGGATCAGGCCTGTCAGACGGGAGGAGTTGGTCACAGCGTTAAAATGAAAGTCCTGGAACATGATATGAGAGTCTTGAGAGTAGCCTGTGAGGTCCTGAATCTGAAATATGGAAAGCTCCTCAAGCCGAACGAGAGATGGCCGCCTTGAGGAAGGAGAACCAGGATCTCAAAGAACTCAAAGAACCTTGTGTTGAGGAGAAGGATGCAGAGATAGCTGCTTTACTAAAGACCAACCAGGAGCTCAAAGAACTGAAGGAGCGGTTGCTTGAGGAGGAAGAGGGAGAGATGGCCGATTGGAGAAAGGAGAACCAGGAACTCCAACTTCAGAAGGAGCGTTGTGTTGAGGAGAAGGAGGGAGAGGTGGTGGCTTTGAAGAGGGAACACCTGAAGGTGAAACTACAGACTCAGAGTTCTCTGGAGGAGAAGGAGGGAGAGGTGGACGCCTTGAGACAGGAAAACTAAACGCTGAAACTGAAGGATGTTTGTGAGGAGGAGAAGGAAGAGTAATTAGATCTGGGAGGCAAGGCTGATGAAGATGAGGGTGAAGATGAACTTAACGAATGGATGAAAAACCAGGAACTGGAACAACAGAAGGAACGCCATGTTTAGTTTGTAGTCCATGATTAGTTTGTAGTCCATGTTTAGTTTGTAGTAAATGATTAGTTTGTAGTCCATGTTTAGTTTGTAGTCCATGTTTAGTTTGTAGTCCATGATTAGTTTGTAGTCCATGATTAGTTTGTAGTCCATGTTTAGTTTGTAGTCCATGATTAGTTTGTAGTCCATGTTTAGTTTGTAGTCGATGTTTAGTCTG
>NW_011371260.1:0-1910 GCF_000735185.1 Notothenia coriiceps | reverse complement strand
GAGCGCTCTCTCTCTCTCTCTCTCTCTCTCTCTCTCTCTCTCTCTCTCTCTCTCATATATAAGATTGTCCCAGAGTGTCACTGTGGATTGAAGAGGGAACTGTAAAAAGTTAGAAAACATCATAACAGCTGTGTGTACAAGACAAAGCTAGACTAACACTAATTGGACAGTAGTGTATCATCTATTCATGTAAAACGTTGTTTTCCTGCAAATGTCTTAGATCATATGCCTTTGACAGCGTTATTTTCATCAATAAGTAGTTCAGATTAGAACCCAGGCTCTCCTCAGGGTTTTGCTCTTTATGTAGCTGGATCTGTTGTTGTCTTGCATTTCCTTTTGTATCGCTATGTCTCTTTATAGAGATTTTGCTCCCTGTTCAAAGTCAATGTGAGTCTCACTTGAAGCTGTTTTGCATATCTTTGTAGTTGGTTTATGTTTCTTTGTAGTCATTGTTAATCTCTTCCTGGTTTTTTAAGCGTCTACACCATTCCCCTCCAGGCTTCCACTTCCTTTGCGCATTCACATGGAGGGTCTGCCACATTAAGTTTCAAACCAACTAGTGGGGAGTGGCTTTTTAAACCCTCCAACAGGTATTCTGCATCGGTCCTGACTCAACCACCTGCCCTACCTGACCAGGTGCTACCCTGTTTGTGGCCGTCATTGAATATGCTGTGTAAAATGGGTTCTGTGAAAACATTTACTTGTAAACTGCACAAAATAGATCGACAATTTATACTGTCATACAATAGATCACTATTGTTATTTATGATTTTTTGTACAAGAAATGCTGATTTCTAAATCACGGTTAAAGAAAAAGTTACTACAGGTCCCGTTTCTGCCAGGGAGAGGGGAGTTTGTCCCGAAGCTTGCCACTGTATTTAAACTCTCCAGCTTAAAGAAAGAACCTAATTCAGCTGAGAGAGAGACTACAGGCAGAGTTCACCCCGTCACGCACTGGGAGGGTGTACGGGTCCGTTTGGAATTAGGATAAGGAGTCCTTTTGTTGATGAAAGCCAATGGAGTCACTTTTGGCTCCTGGGCCTGCCCGGTAGGCCCATTCTGTGATCCATCCGTGCCAGGAGGGCAGGGCCGACCAGGTTTATATTAATAAGGCACATAAAGTTCTGTGGGCATGCACAGAGATGCAGTTATCTGACAGCAAAAGTGTCCGGGACAACCCCTGGAGTTTCCACATTTTAATCTAATCTCCAACTAGATTGTGGGACCATTTCATTGTATAAACTACAAATAGACTGGAAGAGTATGTAGGGGACATTCAATTGCTTTTCAATCACTGTTTAAAATACCATTTTATAATGTAATCTTAATGTTTTTTATTCTTGTAAAGCACTTTGAATTGCCTTAGGCGCTTTCACACCGCAGTACTTTTCCCACAAAGGTTTATCAGAACTTAGTTCATGAGAACTCTTTAGTTCTCATGAACTAAGTACAGATCGCGTTCACACCGGAATAAGTCCCTGAGGGAGGATTAGGCAAATGAAGCCGCTGACGTCACTTCGTCTTCTTCTGCTTTGGGTTTATTGGCAGGCCGCAAACAACTTCACGGCGTATACTGCCGCCCAAAATCCCCGGTCGGAAGTCCCCGGAGTTAGGGACTGGCTTCAGTAGAAGCTGCTGGGACTCCCAGCAGCTTCTACTGAAGCCTTCCGAGTAAACGGCCAGAACACCGACACCTCCTCATCTCCACCGCTCCCATGTTTTATTTTGGTTGACATAAGTTAGTCTCTCTGCGTTTCTGCGCTGGGCTAATGCTAATGCTAATGCTAATAATGCTAATAAAATGGCGGCTTCACAAACGTTTTTGGGAGTTTGACGGGGCGTGGTTTGCATTCCGCCCAGCCAATCAGACACAGGAACCTTTTTCTCCCACGAAAGTCCCTGCTCTCTAG
>NW_011371259.1:0-1849 GCF_000735185.1 Notothenia coriiceps | reverse complement strand
TTTCTACTTTTACTTGAGGAACATTTTGAATGCAGGACTTTTACTGTAACAGAGTATTCCTACACTCTGGTACTTCTACTTTTACTCAAGTACAAGATCTGAGTACTTCTACTTTTACTCAAGTACAAGATCTGAGTACTTCTACTTTTACTCAAGAACAAGATCTGAGTACTTCTACTTTTAAGAACAAGATCTGAGTACTTCTACTTTTACTCAAGTACAAGATCTGAGTACTTCTACTTTTACTCAAGAACAAGATCTGAGTACTTCTACTTTTACTCAAGTACAAGATCTGAGTACTTCTACTTTTACTCAACAACAAGATCTGAGTACTTCTACTTTTACTCAAGAACAAGATCTGAGTACTTCTACTTTTACTCAAGAACAAGATCTGAGTACTTCTACTTTTACTCAAGTACAAGATCTGAGTACTTCTACTTTTACTCAAGAACAAGATCTGAGTACTTCTACTTTTACTCAAGAACAAGATCTGAGTACTTCTACTTTTACTCAAGTACAAGATCTGAGTACTTCTACATCTTGAATGCAGGACCTTAGAATATCCGAGTACTTCTTAAACCGATGCATGTAAATAAAAAGACAATGAGACATGTTTTCTGGACATTTTCTTTAATCCTTCATCCGTCCGTTTGCACACCGCTCGACATCTCATCATTAATATTATTATAGTTAAGTGCATACAGTGTGTGAACATCCTCACAGCAGGTTACAGTAAAATAAGTTAAACACACCTCTCTCTCTCTCTCTCTCTCTCTCTCCTGTGAAACCAGGTAAATAATGCACACTTCCTTCTTCAGGACATGAGACACAGCGGGGGTCGAACCGGCTGCAAAGAGCCTGATAACAGTGATTCAGACCTTTTAAAACAGAGGGGCCGGGGGGTTAGTCCAAATTATTTAAAAGAGTTAAATATTAAAACGAGAGGAATCTAAAAAGGGCCGTTTCTGACCATCAGGATAGAGCGTGGTAACAGCTCTGTTAGCACCAGAAAACCACCTAAACGTCCCACATTTCCACCGTTTCTCTCCGATTTAGCTTGTTTTTAGTTCAATATGAGGTCTATGTTGAAAGCAGAAAGTACCAGACGTGTGTCGTCATGACAACAAAGCCTTACAATTAAATAAAAGGGATTTTGTTCTTCATTATTCTAGTTTTATGTTTGGTCATTTGTTCAACCGTCTGATTCGCCACCCTGACCTCTTTAGACTCTACACAAATAAACCCTTTAAACAGCAAATGACTAAACATAGAACTGTATATATTCAGCATGTGGCAGCCTACGTATGAACACGGGAAGAAATACAGAAAGAAATGGACATGACTTGATCATCCGGCGCTTCATGAAGTGGCAGATTTGAGGTACGCCACCAGGTCCGTGCGCTCTCCCTTCTTCTTGATGCCGGCGAAGATCATTTTGGTGCCAGGAATGTACTTCTTAGGGTTCTCCAGGTACTCCATCAAGGTGGCGTCGCCCCAAATGATACCTGGGGAGGAGAGAGGGGGGGGGGTTAAAGACGGAGAGATGAGTCGATTAGGAGAAAAGAGAGGAACATCTGAGAGACCAGAGCATTAGGGCGAAGAGTACAAGGGTTAAGAAGGAACTAAGGTATCGATCAATCAATCAATCAATTAACTTTGAGTCACAACCTGAGGGGAAATCTAAGAGACCAGAGCAAAGGCGAAGTGTAAAAGCCTTAAGGAAGGGTTATTTAGGGGTTCTTTAGGGGGTTATTTAGGGGTCATTAAGGGGTCATTTAGGGGTCATTAAGGGGTCATTAAGGGGTCCTCACCTTTGCTCTTGTTGGCGTCCGTGTAGGAGTATCCCACC
>NW_011371258.1:0-3161 GCF_000735185.1 Notothenia coriiceps | reverse complement strand
GGCAGCGGATGGCTATAGTTCTCTGCATACTTCAATTGTATTGTGCTATTTTGAATAAAAGAGAAATTACCTAAATGAATATATTCTGAATGGGTGACTGCCAACAACTTGCATTTCAATGACAACTCTAAATATCGATCCTACCTCAAGAAGCATGTCCTTGATCTGCTTCACCGAGATTCATTTTTAATAAAAAGCGATATCACAATAGTAACCAAAGTATTTTTACTTTCACAGTAGCCTCTACTACTTTGTATCCTCTCACAGAACTATTCAGTTCAAAGGCTGCTAATTTTGGTCAAACAGCAATTTGCCTATACTGTACAGTGCAACTACAAGGCTACTGTATTTGAATGACAAAAGATGACACTCACCTTAAAATGTCCTTTGTATAGTATTTCTATTTGTCTTAACTGTCGGAACTTGTCCAGTGGGCATGTTAAGTGGGAGTGGACTTGAAATCCTTAACTCAAGGTGTAGAACAATGAAGTTATCAAGCCAATTGCATTACTTACTACAACTTGAATTTTGTTTTAAGTCAATTAACGCAGAAATCAGAGTTTAAATTACACACAATATTAAGTTGATGTAATTATCAACATTATTACGTCAACACAACTTATAAATTAATGTTGGCAACTTAAGATGTTTATCTAAATCAATTAACTCACATTTTTATCTTGCTACCATGCATTTAATTAAGTGGAGCTGAAAGGTCGCCTGAATTCGTTTTTAGAGTGCACAACATGGACCAATAGTTGCATTTATAGCCATTTTTTTCTTATTTAAAAATACCTTTCTGTAAGAGCAAAATATATGAGGCGTTTAAAGATGCGATACTATTTAAATCTCTTTAGCTCTCTTCTGTTTTCAATGTAATTTTATAACGTGTTACCACTGGACTATCTCTTAATGCTCTTCATGTTTTTTTATTTTTGAAAAGCACTTTGAGTTGCCTTGTGTTGAAAGGTGCTATATAAATAAACTTGCCTTTCCTTACCTTCATCTGAGCAGAATGATCTCCGTATGTAATCCTCCTACAGTCTGCATGGCAACCAGGCTGAAGCTCAGGTATGTTTATCAGCTGTCCATATCACAGTACATGTTCTACAGATCTGCTAAACTCTCCTTGTATAAGCATGTTTTTTCCAGAGCTTCTCAATGCAAAATATGATTATGAGAATTCCACCCTCTTATTGGTAAGAACCGCAAATGGCAGCCTGCAGCAACTGGTGGAGTAAAAGGTTAAATAGATATTATTCTCCAGAAAATTCATTTGTAGATCAGATCTTAAAAATAGAAAACAAACATCCTCAAACAAAGCATCATTGCTCATTACAGCTGAAGCTGAAGGGGGATCTTTCCCCTGCCTTTCAGGCTTGGAGGGGAATAGACTGGAAGATATTAAAACATGTTATCTCTATATTTTGAATGTCTTCATTTTTTTATTGTGTTAATCCCAATTTATCGGAATGTGTGTTAAACATTTATCAGTATTTTGTAGGTAAGAATGCAGGAGAAATTCACACACAGCACAAATCTCATTAAACATTCAAAAATAAAATATATATTTAATCAAATGTGTCTATTCTGTTTTGCATGTTTTTTGTGAATATTGCTTTAACAGAGAGGAACGATTTCACTTGAAGTGTGTCTCCTCCTCCCTCCTGCCTGGGGTCAGTTTGTTTGTTCAAGGGTTTAATATTTAGCTCACCGACACACAGACAACACACACTTTTTTTCTAACTGGATGACTACCTTTGCTTTCAGACCTGTTAACACACACGGACTGATTTAACAGACCAGCTGATTTAAGAAACTGTTAGCTATTATCAGGTATTGGAAGAGACTACCTTAATGTTAGAGAGAACTGCAACACACCATATCTGTCTGTCTTTTAATTTGTTTATTTGAACAGTTAGAGGTTGTACTCAAACTGATTCATCCTCAGCAGCCTTCTTCTCTGAGCGCTTGGATAATAGAGATGGGACCACGTACAGCAGGTAAGAACTGCTTGAGGTGGACTCTTTAACCTCAGATATCAACAAATAATGTATTATATAGGTCAAGGGTTGAAGCTTGTGTCATCAAATGTCATTAAATTAAATGTAAGTCAACATTTCACTTTTTTCAGTGTATAATGCAATTGCTCATTAAAATAACTGACGTCTTTCATTTTGCTTTCATAATTGCTCATGTCTGTTGGTTCCAACTCAAAAATATATAAATGACAAGTTCATGGTTAGAGACGTGCTAAGTTGATTCTTAATTTAGGTATTACCATGAAATAGCCAAGTGAAAGGATAGGATTTAGGTTTGTATTAATTATCATTTAACATACTAAACTAATTTAGGAAATTATTTTGGTCATGTAAACTCAGATACATGGCTACAAGAGGAAGTACTGGATCCATTATTATCATGAACAGGAAGTGTTACTGTTTCATCTAACACTAAAAAATAACTTTATCATGTTGTTGTCAATTTATCAATTCATCATCAGGGTGAGGCGGTCTTCCCTGAGTCACTGTGTCATTATATCAGAAACAGTGGTGTAGTGGGCGTTGGACGCGGGGGTACGCTGTACCCCCACTTATTTGGAGCATGATCTTTTTTTCAATAGTCTAATAAATATAAAATCATTGCCAGTGTTATCAGTTGCAAGTGTGCATTTGTTGTAATAATGACAAAAACATAATACATTTCACAGTAAGTAATTATAATAAAAAATAAAAACGATTTCCTTAAAAAATGATGCTTCTTCATCACGCTCGTGACCCCACGGCGAGCCGATTTTGCAGCAGCTCTTTCCCTCAACGCTAACGAAAAAGCTCTATAATGGCAGGCAAACATTTTTACTTGACTTCTTTTCTAAAAATAATATAATTCACAAGAAGAAAGAGGCTAGCAGCACCGAAGCTACAAGTGAAGCTGCTACTAGTAAAACATCATCAGAAGAGCCCCCTAAAGACGTGGATAATGCTAGCACTAACGTTAACGTTAGCTGCGCTAGCAACGTTTGCAAAGTTTGTTAATCCATTTTGGATTTATCAGTCTTCAAAACGCAAGGTGTGAAAAGCAGCGCTGTCTGCTGCTTATTTGCAATGTAGGCTAGGCCTAATCAGAATAATTTCAAGTCCAGATTCAATGTTCTTTGCATA
>NW_011371257.1:0-2184 GCF_000735185.1 Notothenia coriiceps | reverse complement strand
GGGTACGGTTGACATCATGCGTACCCGGAAGAATCAAATGGACAATGACGTATCTCCAACAAGGCGTTTTGGGGAGGTATTTTCTGTGTTAGAGTTTTACTCGCTACAGGGTGTACTTTGAGGTTTTGTGACTCTGCAGACCGTTTACATGCATAAAAACCTTCATAACAAAGAAAGGGACGGGTAATAACCAGAAAAGCATGACATGGGACACATGACATTTAAATTTAAGTGAATATTTCACTGTTTTGAACATTATGCTAATTTAAAAAAATGTAGGTGGAGCTTAGGGTTCGAAGAGGATCATTTGTAGAGAAGGTCCACCCGGATACCCGGATATGAGTGCAAAATTTCAGGTCATTCTGAGTTACGGTACGACTTTGTAAATGTATTCCGAAATGGGATTTTGATAGGTGGCGTTAGCGAGCAAGTTGGAATATTTAACCCATTGACTCCAGAATGTCGCAATTGTTACCGGTCCTGGCGTCCGTGCAAAATTATACAACTTTTGAAGCATCCTAAAGGCCTCAAAAACAGGAAAGATGGCGACTAATAATAATAGGAAGATTTCATCCAATAACAATAGGTTCCTCGCACTTCGTGCTAGGACGCCGTTGGGTCCTAGCGCTTCGTGCTCGGGCCCTAATAAGAATAATACCTAGGATAACAATAGGTTCCTCGCACTTCGTGCTAGGACGCCGTTGGGTCCTAGCCGTTCGTGCTCGGGCCCTAATAAGAATAATACCTGATAACAATAGGTTCCTCGCACTTCGTGCTAGGACGCCGTAGGGTCCTAGCGCTCCGTGCACGGGCCCTAATAATACCTAGGATAACAATAGGTTCCTCGCACTTCGTGCTAGGACGCCGTAGGGTCCTAGCGCTCTGTGCTCGGGCCCTAATAAGGTATAATGCTCAGAGAATACCCACAAAAATATCTGCCCCATCACACATACACGCACGCACGGACGAACACACACACGAGACCTCAGTAAATGGAGAACACTCGATTAACTTAATAGATAAAGCTGAACTCTGGAATAAAAATGTTTAATAAAAAGCGGTAACTGTCATCAACATTTGGAATAAAAAAAATCAAGAAAAGGCTGACAATTAAAGGTTGTATACTGGAACTGTTTAACATCACGTTCCTACAAACATACATATGATTCCACATGCATTCCTTATTGGTTAAAAAACTAAAAACTGTCCTTCTTTGTAAATGACCTGCAGTGTCAGTCTAGGCCTGTGCTGTCAAAAAGTGTTTGTTCTACATACAGTATACGTACAGTATGTCAGGTAAATCACACTTCTACAAAATGCACTTTAAAAATAGCTGCTTCCAAAACAAGTAAAAAAGTATGAAAACAAGGTTTATTCACTTGTAATAAGTAATAGATTACAATAAAACAAGTGAACATTTTCTTGGTAACATTTCTTGAAATAAGAGGGCATATATATATATATATATTAATAAGATCCTGTTAATAGCTGGGAAAACTTGTTTTGAACTATATTTACCAGAATCCAGAAATGTTTTGATGAAATTAAATGAAAATAAGCCAGAGATGCTCCAAAGTTTTCTATTTTCTGATGTTAGTTGGTGGTTTTCCAAAAGAAATGTGTTTTTCTAATATCAATTCAGATTTATTTTGTGAAACGAGATGATCCATCTTTTACGAACACCACAGCAGCTTAAAAACCTTGTGACATTTAAAATCATTTTACATTAAACTTTTTTTAGCTGGGTCAGAGCCCCCTCCCAACCAGGCTCCTCATTGGGCTCACTGACCTCTGCTTCCACTTCATGCGTGCATGGCGGAGAGCCAACCATGTCTCACAAAAAAATGTGTAATAACTACGTTGGTCCACAACGTAGGACGTAGTATTTCTACAAAAACGCCTCTGAAATTGTAAGATCCCTACGTTTTTTTCACCATTCATTCCAATGGCTGGAGTCTATGTCACGTGATCTTCACATTTCTCCCTGCAGAAAAAAAAAACATGGCCGAACTTCGTTTTATTCTCGGTGTAAAATGCCTATTTTAAAGTTAGTTTGGCCATTAAAATGCGTTTTGATGTCATTTGATGCGAGAAATATGAGTTGTTATTTCAGATTATGTGTGCAGTGGATGTACATGATGTTTAGTTTGCTAGTTATTACGAAGATTACTTCAGGAAATTGCG
>NW_011371256.1:0-4226 GCF_000735185.1 Notothenia coriiceps | reverse complement strand
GGCTCGTTTGTGGGATGTTGCGGATGAGTTTCACCGAGACCGCCTACTTTGAACAACCAATCACCGTACTGACCGCTTCTAAACTCATGCACGAGAATCGAAGTCATCCATAGCAACGGCGCGTCACTCTTAGTGATTTATCCTTAGTATGAGTAGGTCTCAGCGGCTTTGTGAATAACTTTTAAGAAAAAACTCCTACGTAAAATGTTTTAGCGCGAGTTAGGAGCACTCCTAGCGGTAAGATAAAATGCTTTGTGAATACGGCCCCTGATCTAGGGGGTACAACTCTAAAACATCCATATGAAAAAGATCGGTTTACATTTTAATAATAAAATAAGTATGTGAACATAACCAGTAACCTACCATAGCCAATAACAAATAAATGTAGCTTATTTTAATTTTGTTGTTCATTCATATCTTATTTTACCTAGTTAACATTTATTTATTTATGCATATTTTTGTATCTCTCCAACTTTAAACGATATTTTTGGTTGACTGTCCTATAGTATACATTGGAATGATTTCAAACCTGTTTTTATTTATCCTAATAATTATAAAGGAGTGCCTTGGAAATATGTGTTTACATAATTTGTGGTCAAAACGTTTGAGACCCACTGAGATAACTTAGACTAAAATTAACTATCTAAACACTCAGAGGGTCCTTTACCTCACTGAGCCTCTCAGTCTGACAAGAGAGCTCTCCTCCACCCTGGTTGTAGAAACATCTACTTCTTATATCCGTTAGCGCAGCTAGCACCAGGTGCTAATAACAACAGCGCCGGTACCGGTGCGCCCTCTCTCTCTCTCCCTCGCTCGCTCCCACGCTCGCACTTTGGCTGTGAGCTGCGTGCGCCTGATAAGCCAACATCCCCCACTTTCATCACTTACAGCTCCCATCGCGCAGGGCAAATGAAAAGTGTAACCGGGGTGAAACGGGTGTTACATTTACTTAATTATGAATGTTGTTACATCAAGGCCGAAAATTAGGATGAGCGCCAACGGTCAAAAATGTTTTTTCCCTCCCAGAGCTACCAGCGCTGCGCCCCCCAGATCTGGCGCCCCCTAGGCGACCACCTATGCCAAAAATCCGCCCAGCCAGTACATACAGTGGCAACGTCTCAAGATTTTACAAAAATCTGCGCCGCCACTATTTGTATATAGGGGAAACACTGCCTTTTTGCAAGTTTTTATTAGATGTAATCTGCAGCCGGAAAGCTGACAAGTCACTTATTTTAATAGTAATAGGATGAGCCATTTGCTAGCCTTATAATCAAATGTATATTTATCAACGTGGAACTGAAACCACCAGAATTGAAGGTATATGGACATGATTGCATCACTCCAGGATTAATGATCACACTTTTCATTGGCTATTTCAGCTCCTAGCAAACTCAAAATCCAATCAAAATCGAGAAACTATTAAAACAGATTATTATCTCACCCCTCATGTTTCTGGTTAATTGCTACAGTCCTGATATTATGAGAGCTGCTGGATTATGATCTCCTATGGGCAGCCATATTTTATTTATTGGGGAAACAGAGTTGAAATGGTGAGATGGAGGGGATGGTCCCGTGTGGGATCTGAACACCAGACTGAGTCCCTGTTAATGAACCACCAGCCTTAACTTAAGTAAAAGTAATACCACACTTTAGTAATACTCTGCATATTCTCATATGCAGGAAGGCTACAGTGTAGTTGTGGCAATGTCCCAGGCTCTTCAATGCAACATAGATATTTATAAGACATATAACAGTAAAAAAAAGTGCATGAAGAAACAGCAATACAGATAAAATAAGTGTAATAAGTGCAAGAGAGTTTGCAAGTACAAGTTACATATACGTTAACTATATGTAAAATAGCATAAGATAAGCTAAAACATAATGTATACCTGTGCAGTGGAATACAAAACTGCTTATTGTAAAAATAAAGTGTGAGCTGTAAACAGATGAATGCTATAAACATATCAAGATCTCAGGAGTTTAGCAGTCTTAGCATGTGGAATAGAACTGCCCCTCGACATGGCCACCAGCTCTACCTCAGTCAGCTATACGGCGGCCATCTTTAATGTAAAGAGGGAGCCTGCTGGCAGCTGATGGGCTCACTGGGAGATGTTCTGCTGCGAGACGGATCCCTGACCAGATGGCAACTAATCACTCTTCAACAGGAAGCGCATGCAGCAAGCAGCTCTGAATATCAGCTCTTTAATTTGCAGCAGGAACAAAGATGGAAGGCGCGAACCCCCCTGCTTGCCTTCCCCCACACCCTACTCTGAGCTGTTTCCCACTATTTTTCTTTCTCCTTCATCTTTCCTCATCTCCTTCTCCTCCACAAAACTTCAGAAATGTTCACATTGCTATCATAAAGTATTCAAGAGTGCAGCCCATGAGCGCGCTCAGTAAGAGGGTGCAGGGAAGTGTGGGGGATCAAAGCTTTTGGCTGATGAAAGGGTGTTTGGGTTTATCACACAGAGAGCAGCAGCTTCCTCTATGTGCAATGCTGATGTGTCCGTCCATGTGTGTGTGCATTACAACTTATATGGGTGTTTACATGTGGTCTCATTTCCATACTGTTTTTTCTACTCCCCCTCCCTTGTCTCTCTGTAAAGCAGGTCATAGTTGTTTTCTCACATGTCTCAGGCAGCAGGATATTGTGTTGCTGCTGCCTTTGCATTTCTTCTTAGTGTGCTTCATTAGCTCTTTACTATAAAGCAATATGGAAAAATGGAAAAGATATCCTGCTGCGAGTTTGGGGAACACTGAGCAGCATGCCAGGGTAACTAGGTGTGGGAACTTCTCAGCCTTCCTTCAGACAACCACATCGAAAAGCGCTTCTATAATATGAAAGCTTTGATCCAGTGAGTCATGTCAGAGCGCTTTGGAAGGATCAAAGGCAGCGAACCAATCAGGAAGCTTCCACTCTGCCACTCAGTCAAGTGATTGTAGACTGGCAATGAAAAGTCATTTTTGATTAGCATCTGTTAATATTGCCTTATTTAAATCTGTGTTCTCAGTACCCTATTATCCCTGAGGAAATATAATCACTACTTTGGGCTAAATTGCACCTTTTTGGTTTTCCTCGAAACTTTCACAATATAATCAATCAAGTTAGAAAAACTAGCTGACCAAATGTCAGAGCTAACGGCTAATACGATTTTATAAGAACTGATAAATTAATTGGCAAAAAAGTGAAAAAAGGCCAAAAGTGGTGCTGGATTTGGCCTATTATAGGAACAGAGTGGCAACTTGAACCAACAAAATTCAGTTTGGACCAATGTTTCAAGGGGTTAGGGTTAGGGACTACATTTAAGATCCATAGTCAAAGAACATCATTAGGGCATTTTATCCACTTCAAAAGTCTAAAATGAAGACTATAAGAAGATTTCATGAGCACATTTATACCTTTATATTTGAACAAACCTTTGCCTATCAGCTAGTGCCACCCTGAGGACAAAATGTACATTTTCACCAGGCTGTAATAATAGTAGAATCATCTTCCTGTGGATGTTCAGCACTTTTTCAATGTGTTATGCAAGGACTAAAACATCCACTTAGCCTTGGTGGGAATTTCCTCAAAAATGAGCAGAAACTGTGATGGTTGGTATATTTTTATCCAGCCCAGAAATCAGAACATTTCTTCAGTCATGTGCTATGTTCATAATATTATGATTTTTAGATATATTTATATCTGCCATTTTGTTTTTCCTTCTAGGTTCCCAGCTACTCGCTGGCCATCAGAGCTCTGGATAGTGGAATCCCCCCCATGTCCTCCACCGTGATGGTCAACATAGACATCTCTGACATCAATGACAACCCGCCCACCTTCTCCCCGGCCAACCTCACTACTGTCATACAGGTGCACCGCCCCCCTGACGTGATAATGACCCTATAAGGGGCCCTATTATGCTCATTTTTAGGTTCATATTAGTATTTTGTTCCTCTACTGCAGGGGTGGGGAACCTTTTTCCTCTCAAGGGCCATTTAAATTTGTCCAACATCCTCCGAAGGCCGTACAAATTATTGACCTCTGCTTAAAAATACTAAAATCACAGCCCATTCATTTGGCCTTTCTTTCATGCTGTGCAAAGAAAAAGCAACCTCTGAATCCAGATATCTTACCATGACTCGCGCATGCATTCACGTGCACGGTTGTGGCATGACCACCAAAACAGAAAGATATGGACACAAGATGTGTGCAATTTAGTTTCCTATCCATGTGAACATGATTT
>NW_011371255.1:0-3976 GCF_000735185.1 Notothenia coriiceps | reverse complement strand
GTGGATAGAGCCTTGGTGTTGGGATCAGGGGGTCACAGGTTCAAACCCCACTGCAGTCAGCATGTCGTTGTGTCCCTGAGACACTTCACCCCAGATTGCTCCTGTGGGGATTGTCCACAGTATTGAGTATGTAAGTTGCTTTGGATAAAAGCGTCTAACAAGTGACATGTAATGTAATGAGACCTCTAAACCATGACAAAAAAGAGTTGCATTAACAAAAAGCTACAAATAAAATAATGTTGCAAGAAGCTCAAAACACAACGGGAACAGGGACACTAAAAGGTGATTCACGTTGATGCAGGGATTGTAAAGTTGTCCAACAATCACTGCTGAAGAGTTATTATTTCCTTTCATAACTGAGTGTTTTGTCAGTACATTTGAAATGACTAGGTTAGCTATTTTAGCTAGCTAGCTTACAGCAGATCTGCAATAATAACGGAAGGAATCACATTGATCACATTGTTAAAATACGCCGATAAACCTTCCATTTTAGGTACGTTTCAAGTGACAGTTGATCAACTTCATAATCTCTTTTTACGTTGCGTTTGAGCTTCTAGTAATGTTTTTTTTAAGCGTTTTGTTTATGCAGTGCTTATAGTTGCATAAACGCTGCACATTTTCGTCAAGTTGGAGAAGACGTTTCTTCATATTTTTATATTTGCATTTATTTGAAAGTGCCCATTTCTCCTGTTGTAGAGCGTTTGCACCTGTCAGCCACCATAGTTAACCTTATGGGAGGTTTTTCCTTTTTCCCCCTGCCTCACATTGTTGATTTGAGGAGCACCTCGACAAATGGAAGAGAATTGGGTTCTTTCTAACATGCACTTCACAGCAAAACACCCACTTGACATCCTGACAGGCTCAGAACCGTCGTTACGCAGCACAGTGTTTCTTATTGGCCCCGCAGCAGCTCCATGACAGGAATCTGCAGCAGACAAAACGTTCTAATGTAGATAATGTGTGTTTTTGGGGCCCTTGGGCAAAACAGCAGGCATTGTTTGCAATAGAAGGCACAATGGTGTTTTTGTTCAAAACCAGCACAAGTGAAAGCTTGTCAGAGCTGAAGAAAGTGAGGGTGAGAAGAAAGAGTGTGGGGGGGGGAAGATCTCACAAAAGCAACCTGTTACAGCGCTGGCTCCGGTTATCTAAGCTGTCAAGTCAACAGTCAGTGTGGAGTCTTGGCAGTATCCGATGCTGGTGTTTTCTATATTCCTCCCTTAGTGTCTCTCCCCTCGTTAACCTTTCTTACTCTTTGGACCTATCTTCAACTCTCTTGATGGATAAACCACTCTGATGTCTTTCGTTTTTGCTAAGAAGATTGTTGGACTTGTGTTGACCTCTTACTAAAAATCCTGTCTGCTACACTACTCAATACACACAGCTGGCTGTGGGAAGCCCATAATCTAATCGGATCCTTATGTGGCATTTGAACAGACTCCACATGCCTTTCTCTCTCCGTGCTCTTTACAGTTAGAAAGCCGAGTGTTCCTTCAGTTATTTTGTGCCTGAAGCATTTCACAGCTCCAATAACATATCTTTTTATTAAAAGTTGCCTCATGGTTATTGGTCATTAGTTTACATTCCTCCTTCACTGCAGTCAGCACACATTACTGTAGCTCATAACCCTTTCATGTATCAACATGTTAACTTGAATATGTCCACAGAAAGAGTCATACTGCTGCTTCATCACATCACCTGCTTACCCATGTGTTATGAAAGAGTAGAGACTAAGCTCACCTGCATCTCCATCTGTTTAGTCCAGCCTCAGGCTCCAGCCGAGGTAACCATGTTGCTAACACTGGAGGCTATCAATTATCTGCTTCGGATACAGAATTATTTATAGTATACAACACATAATGGACTAACATGCAGGTAAAGTGGAATATGTGAAATCCCAACACATTTCAAAGTGGAGGAACTTTACTGCTTCAGTTTGTGAGATCCATTTCAATAGGAATTGTTATATTACATTTCATTACATGTCACTTGGTAGAGGCTTTTATCCAAAGCAACTTACATACTTAATACTGTGGACAATCCCCACAGGAGCAATTTGGGGTGAAGTGTCTCAGGGACACAACGACATGCTGACTGCAGTGGGGTTTGAACCTGTTTGAACCCCTGATCCCAACACCATCGCACAACCCACTGCACCACACGCCTTAATTATGTCAAACCGTCGTTAATAATCCCTAGTTGTATCTATTCTCTCGTTTAAATGACATCACATCCCACATAAGAGTAGTATGACTAAAGGATCTTGTCACACAGCTTTGAACAGTTGCTGAATGTGAAACAAGATAAATGACTTGCTGTGCTTTGTCTCTGGAGATTACTGAAAAACACAGCTGCTGGTTTAGCTGCTCATATAAAGGATATTTTACCATCCACACTTTACTTACTTGGATTATAGTCAAAGTCTGCCGTCAACCGTCTACTTTACCTGACATCGGGTTTGTAGCCAGATAGGTAACAGTAGCTAGGTGACAGTTGAGGCATCCTATTCCCCATTGGCCGATCCCTGGGAAAATAATCACACGTTAAAATGTTGGGCAAAAGTTATAAGTAGTAGCTTAATGCTTAATCCACTAAAAGACTGTATAATTGCTATATTCCACAATAGGAGAGGCACGTTTATTCATATAGCTTATACCTTTTAGTCTCTTTCTCTTTGATATAAAGTCTCTCCAGAACAAGCTTGGTTGGCTTACCTGAAACAAGGTTAAATGATTTCTTCTCTCACAATAGGGCTGTACCCGAATATTCGTTCGTTGGAGTGCTATTCGGGTTTCAATTTCGTTTTTTGAAAAAAAATTGAATTTATTGAAATCTCCAATATCAACGTAAGAGCTTGTGCTAACACTCAACCATGAACTTTATCGTTTACTTTCTCCGTCTTTATATGTAGATATGACTTTTCTCCGTTAATCTCCGTCACGTTGTTTCCATAGCAACAACAACTTCCTGTCAACAGCGCTAACTCTCCTTCAAAAATAAAAGCATGTTCATACAAAATAGGAAGCCAAGCCAAATTACACTGACTTAAGACATATACAACTGCAACGAAAGCAACAAACACAATATCCTTCAAGTCAATGTACTAATTGCACTGTAGTTTACGTGGATCAATGGTTGGACTGACCCAATATCTGGTCAGGGATCAGCCAACGATGCATGGACAGTCTCTCCTGTGGTAGAAACGCTTTTTACTGCTTGTATTTGTGGTTGGTCTGAGAGGCAGCCTGTCAAAGTTAATCAGCCCACAACGACTGGCTAAAAACAGACATCCTGACTGCAGTGTGGTTCACACACACACACACACACACACACTCACACTCACGCACAGAAAGGCAAGCAGGCAAACATGTAGTGTAGTGCATGTATAAAGGAAAACAAGGTGTTGTGAACAGATTTTCCGTCTACTGGCGAGTTAATAATGGACGTTTGGTTAATGGTGACTGTGAATGAACCTGCTTAGAAACAGTGCTGCGCTTCAGTCCTTGAGCTTTGATTGAATTGGATTTCCTTAAGATGTTTATTCAAACAAGATTAAGTCAAAATCCTTCCTCGATTCCCTGCAGTTCTCCTCTTTAGTGCAGTGCTGCGAGTCGAGGCGGAAAAAAGACAGGGACATGTATTTTATTACTAACAGTACCTACCAGGATGTACTGTATCTGATGTAGTGCTAACTGAAAGTGTGGAAGGTTGAAGTAGGGACATAACAATGAATAAATACATGCTTCTTACAAATATATCCTCTTCAGCAAAGACAAGCAACTGCTCAATACTTACAATACCATAGCATGAAATTGACCTTGGATACTTTGGCAATAGATGTTACTGTGTTCATGTAATGCTGTTTTTATCAATGCTAGCGTCAAAGCTGCAATGTTGGTCTGTTATTCAATCCGACACTTTGGTCAGGTCTTAAATATCTATGGATGGATTGCTTTAAAATGTTGAATGCAAAATCAAT
>NW_011371254.1:0-4118 GCF_000735185.1 Notothenia coriiceps | reverse complement strand
ATGACCTCATCTGTAGTTATAACCAGGACCTCACCTGTAGTTCTAAAGATGAACTCACCTGTAGTTCTAAAGATGACCTCACCTGTAGTTCTAACCATGACCTCAACTGTAGTTCTAACCATGACCTCATCTGTAGTTCTAATGATGACTTCACCTGTATATCAGGACACCACCTGTATACCACGACTTCACCTGTAGATTAGCGACTCACCTGCAGTTCGGCGATGGTGACCTTGTGGTAGATCTTCTCCTCGTCTCGCCGCTGGTCCTGAGGGACGGTGATCTTGGCGAGCGCCGTCTCAAACTCCAGGATCTGCTGCATCTGGATCAGGGTGGAGTTATTTTCTCCGCCTAGCAACAGGCCCAACTCCACCATGTAGTCCAGGTACGCCACCAGCACCTGGAGGGGGTCATGAGGATTCAAGGTTCAAAGGTTTTATTGTCTGTTGGGAAGATACTGAATGTCCTCCTCCAACATGAGAGCCACATGCTAACAAAGGTATCAACTGTAGCTACATGACAGGATGTGTGATGACCTAGAAGAGCATCAGGACTGTTTGAGGCATATGATAGCTATGTGATTAACATGATGATTCAGCCTCTATGGAGAGAGACATATGACAAGCATGATCATTTCTGACGTGGAGCTAATCTGAAGTAAACATTGAATACTGCTTTCTATTCCTCCATCTTGTGACTGTGGAACTCCCTCTCTTGGATATCAGCATGTGAAGGACACTGTTCAGGAACTAGTTGATGCTCTGTATGTGATGACTCCTTCCATTCTGGAGAGGATCACAGATACATGGATCCTGAGATTCAAGCTCAAGCTGGGGACATGTTTCTAACATTGTCATATGCACAAAGCCACAGTGTAGAAATGGCAATGAAATTATTCTGACCTGAGCTCATCCCACAATGCAACATATATATAAAAAACACAAAAGTAAAAAGTAGTGCAAAAAGAGCTTCTCCATCACAAGATGAACTCCACCTGTGTTTATATTATCAGCTGCAGGGAGTCTCACCTTCTCATTGGCAGTCTTGTTGAGGTAATAATCTCTGGACGGCAGGAAGAGCCCTGATTGGTCCACCTGTGTAGAGCAGGGTTAAAGGTGAGCCAATAACAGACACAGATATCTAACTTTCAACCCGGACTACCTGCCCTCCGACAAGAACATTTAAAATATAGAACAAAACACAAAATATCAGATTTATAACGCAAATTCTCTTCACTGCATTTCCTTAATGTGTTTCTTTCCTGTGCTTCTATATGTCTTGCTGATTGCTCTCTAAACAAATCAGATGTAGTACTTCTTTACCTCCATGAGGTGTGGTTCTGGTTCAATGTGGTTCTGGTTCAATGTGGTTCTGGTTCAATGTGGTTCTATAGAGCGGAGCAGTGATGACGTATTTTTGTAGTTCGACCCTGAAGGAAGCCGCTGGTTCCCTCGACAAAAAGCAACAGGATTTCTCCAGAAGATTTTGGAATATTGTAAAAAATAAGGTCTCTGGAAAACGAACCTGTTTGACAAATGCATGTTTTGTTCATCATAAATCTAATGTCCAGAAGCTAAATGCTAACGTTATGCTATAAAGGAACTACAGCCGAGTCCAGCAGCACGACTTCAACGTCACGCCAGCTTAAGATCCATATTCTCTAAGTGGTACAAGTTGAAGCGTTTGTTTGGACAGTCTGCAGGAGGCAGGGACTTGCTCTCAAGCAGAACAGAAACTAACTTAGAGGAGTGTTTACGTGTTCGGCGTAATGACGTACAACGGCCTCCACGACTTCTGTAGTCCTATTCAGCCACTTGGTAACAACCATCGTTTTTCAGACACGTCAACTCTTCAGAGATCACCAGTGGGGTCACGGCTGATGGATTTAATGTAGAACAAAACGTGATCCGTCTCTTCAATGTGTCTCAACCACAGACCTTAGTTCAGATATTTTCCAAAACCCTATGGAGAGATTCCATTGGCTCTGAGACGAGGGAACAGGAAGTGGTGAAATGCTGACTCACTTCCTGGTTTTAGGACTCGTTCCTGCACCACTCTATGTGGTCCTGGTTCTGGTTTACCTGGATGACGTTGCTGTTGGAGTGTTTGGGGTCTGCGCTGACTCCGACGCTGAAGAAAGGCTGTCCTCTGTAAGGGCCAGAAACCACCTTCAGGACCTCCATGAAGTTGTCTTTATCCCAAGGGCCCGTCATGTTCCAGCCCCCGATCTGAAGGAAGCCGGAGCGTTTACATTATATTACAGAACGTGGACTGGATCCCCACAAAAAACATACGCCTGTTTGCAGATGACGCTCTGCTTTTCACTTGAAAATGCTCAAATGAGTAAAAAATAAAAGGTGATCTTCGACAAGGTGAACGACCTGAGTCTATGTGTAAATCTGTTCTAATTATGGTCTGATATTCACATAAGTTACAATAATCAACAAACACACTCCGTTTCAACTCATAGCACACGTTATTATTTTATTCTCCATATTGAACGCATCATTCAAACATTCACGGTGTCCCCAGACTTCGACAAAAGGAACATGAGTCAGGAGATACACCTCATTTTAAAACTGTGGAACAAGGTTAGAAGTGTTGTTTGAGTTACTTTGACTTAATATTCACTCAAATTTGATTTGGTGTGGGGATGTTTGTCTACACTTGTGTCTTAGCTGAAGATCGGATAACATTTTATGGCCAATTCAAACCAGGAAACTCTAACTTCAAGCTTAACCCTTGAACATAACCCGGTCCGCAGCATATCTGCAGCAGGTGGTCCATCCAGGTTCAAAGAGAGCCCCCTTCATAGTACGGGAAACTCTGTATGCTGGATATCACCTGGCTAACCCTCTAATCTGGCTCCCTAGTGAACCCCTCAGGTGTGTGGTTACCTTGGCGATGAGGTCTACGAGTGGCTGGGCCCCCAGCTCCTCGATCCTCTGCGTGTTGAGGCAGGACAGGTAGTAGGACTGCGTCTTCCTCTCGGCTTCACTGCTGCCGTTAAACGTCCCGTTCTCTGCGGGGACACCACGACTCACGTTAGCCACGCCTACAGCTCGTTAACTCACATTACCCATGGTTATATCTCGTTAACTAATCTTGTTAACTCACGTTACCCACTGTTACATATTGACAACTCACTTTACCACAGTTACATCTCGTTAACAATCTTGTTAACTCACAATACCCACAGTTTGAGGACCTGGTTCTCCCCCCCTGCCTCCCCCCCCTCACCCAGCAGGTGTTTGAGCAGGGCCTGGTTCTGCTCCCAGATGCTGTTGAAGGTGGACCACCTGGAGCGCCCGTCGGGCAGCGGGTTCTTCTTCACCCAGCCTCCACAGGAGAACTGGTAGAAGTCAGAGCAGGGGTCCACGCTGCGGTCCATCGCCTCGCCCATCTGAGCCGCCACGGAGACGCAGGCCTCCGTCAGGCACAGGCCCCGCCCACCGTCTGAGGGGGGAGGAGTTACAGATTTATTACAAGTAAACAAGAACAATTATAAAGATTAAAGACCAATTTTTTTTGTGATTTATTTCAAACATGCAAAACTATAATCCAAAAAACAATAATAATAATGAAATGAAACAATTGAATTATGATACTGTACAAACTTAAGCAGTATCAAATTGGTAAACAAAAATATTATTGACTCACAAATTACACATCTGAAAAAGGGGCGGGAAGAAGTTTACACATATTTAACCTTTCTCCCGAAAACTAAATTATTAACATTTATTTTTTCTTATTATCTAAATGTCTATCTACATACAATATACATTTACAATAATAAATAGATTATATCATTATTACTATATATATACAGTGGGGAAAAAAGTATTTAGTCATCCACCAGTTGTGCAAGTTCTCCCACTTAAAAAGATGAGAGGCCTGTAATGTTCATCCTAGGTATACCTCAACTATGAGAGACAGAATGAGAAAAAGAAATCCAGAAAATCCCATTGTCTGATCTTTAACCCTCCGGTATCATTCGATTGGACTACGCAAATTAGTCAATCGAGACAAAAATGTCCACTGCAAAATACTTTGATAAAAACATTATATTAAAACGTTTTTTTCACAACTTTTTCGGGTTAAATCTTTAAAGCAACTAA
>NW_011371253.1:0-3024 GCF_000735185.1 Notothenia coriiceps | reverse complement strand
CACATGTTTGATTGTCAGTAAACATTTTAAATAAATAAAAAAATATATTTAAAAAATATATTTATTTTGTATTTTTATTTTTAACGAACAAGGTAAATATTATATAGTAATCTACAATAACATCTCGTTTAAAATTGTTTTACGATGTCTAAAGTTACTGATAAGTCACATGTTTCCTGCCTGGCCGCAGCGTGTATCATTACCCTCTCTCGTCCGGGCGGTAAGAAAGGAGCCCTCAGCCAGAGCAGCAGCAGCCAACAAGCTGACTGTTGCTATCTGTAAACTATGCCGCCGAAACATAATTTCAGCCAATCAGCATCGTCAGATCTGATGGTTACAGGGCGGCAATTTCAGCGCCCGATGCAGTCTGTGAGTTGTTTGGAATCGTATCCAATGTGACGCTACAGTCAGTAGTTGATGAGGATGGCTGCGTCTGCAGGTGGAGACTCCGGGTGTTAGTGGATCGCCGGAGCTGTAGATTAACATTTACATGCTTATTGCAATTGTAAGGGCAATGCCTGTAGCACCATGGATCATATGTGTGGGCTGGACCTGTATTTTACAGGAAAGGAGTGGGCAGAGGGTCGAGTTGTCGATTCTTGTTCAGTTTTCTGTGACTCCTCACCCTCTCAGACTTTAAGTTGCAGGCGCTGCTAAAGAGACGCGCTAACATGGAAACCAAACAATGGTGTAGCTATATTATAGTCCGAGTGGAAACAGTCGGTCAACGCAATCTCCAGCGTTGATCTCTAACATCACCAGAAGTCATGATTTAAGGGGTCATTTCTCAAAATGTTCTTCCGGGGGAGCATCCCCCCGGACCCCCCTATGGTTTGTTCACCATTTCCATAGCCCCACCAAAAATATTTTCCACCAGCCGCCACTGGTGCCAAGGGGAAGGAGGTAAATGATGAAGAGGGGTGGACCCAAAACTGACCCCCGGGGGACACCATGTGAAACAGTGGAGCAGCTGGACTTGTGGTTATTGAGTTGTATACTGTTTTCTGTCTGTAAGGTAGGATGTATACCTAAGAGCTAAGAGCAAATCGTCCCATTCTCATAAACAGGATATCTTAGCAACACCTTAAGGGGGTGGTCCACTTATACTTTAGCATGAACTGATTGGATTTTGAGGATGAAATATCACGGTCTGCTCATTCATGTGATATCTCCGTAACGCCTTGATGGAATTTCTTTAAATTTAGCATAAGGATTCACTTTGACTCAAAGATGAATTCAATAGATGAGGTCAAAGATCAAGTTCACTGTGACCTTACACAACTCATATACATATGCAATATGTTCATCTTCAATTTCACAGAAATGTTTAATAGGATAAATTATGAACTGACGTTTTGGATAGCATTGTATTGGAACTGCAGCTTTTTCTCTAAGTATTGCATTGCAGTTGGTATTAGTAATAAAACACATATCATATTGGCATGAGGGTTACATATTTTCGAAAGATACATAACCCTTGCTAAAAAGCACAGTTCCATTAACACTGATGAATACTTATTTGTGGACTATCAGTGAACCAAGCTGACAAACAACACTGACAAAGTATCACCCCACTGTTCTGTACGTATTGGAGCTTCTGAAGGCTCCCGCTAGGAGTCCCGATGAGGAGAGCGTTGCAGTAATCGAGCCTTGAGGAGACGAAGGCATGGACCAGTTGTTCAGCATCTGAAAGGGAGAGTGTGGGACGGAGTTTTGCAATGTTCCTGAGGTGGTAGTAGGAGGTTCTGCACAGGTGTTTGATGTGGGTGTCAAAGGTTAGATGTTGGTCAAATCTTACACCCAGGTTGGTAACTGCTGTGGAGAGAGGTATGTTTTGGCCAGAAAATGTGATGTGGGTGACTGGTGACTGGACCTGGTTTGGTGTGACAACTAAAATAACCTCGGTTTTGGAGCTATTTAGCAGCAGGAAGTTCTGTTTCATCCAAGCCTTTATCTCCTCAAGGCAGGTGTTAAAGGATGTTGATGGGAACGGTGATGATGAGGACTGTGAGGATGCATCACACTGTGAGACTTTATTTGATCATTTCAGTAAAAAGGTAAAGTTCATATTTCACCTTTTGATTATTATAGTGATCAACGTTCAAAACAAAGCACTTTAGCAAGTGTCCACAAAAGTTGTAAAATGCTGAATAAGCACCTTAACTTTCATGATACGCATTTCTCGGTCACGATCGGTTGTTTCCGTGAATGACTGAATGTTGTGTCATGGTCAGGGGCGGATCTAGACAAATATTCATGGGGTGGCAAGAGGGTGGCAGGAGAATTTCAGGGGTGGCATCCCCTGGCAGAAGCATATGCTGATTTAATCGCAGTCATATCAATTACTGTAATGTTAACTTGGAAAGCCACAATATTTATTTTAACTCAATAACATTTGGTGACATTATTGTGGCACATCAGTAAAGCCTTAAATATAAATACTGTATATAAGGTGGCAGAATTAATTTAACCCTCTGGTATGATGTTGCCTCCAGGCAACATACCCGTTTTTTGCCTTTTGCATTCACACAATACATCTCAAATTATGATGCAATACTTTAAAAAAGAGGCAGGACCATAAGGAACCAATAGTAGTGTTTGAATTTGTCCCATGACTCTCTGGCGGCCAATTTGAAGACCCTGTTTGCTGCCTTTCCCACAAGGATCAGCTCAGCCATTTCTCTCCAAGAAATGTGTCTAAAAACGTAATTTCCTGCGCATTTCTTGTCTGGAAAAAAATGTATTCACAATAATAGGTGAGTAAACCTTAATTTCTAATAGTTTAATATACTTAATTTGCTAATTAGGTCATGGAAACTTGTTAAAATGCAAATGTTGCCTGGAGGCAACATCGTACCATTATGGTCAATTGTAAATGTTGCCTTGAGGCAACACTGTACCATTATGGATTCACCATGATATTGTGGTATTGTGTGTTTAGGTATAAACTGTTCAAAAGCATACCATTCATCATAGATCTCTACAATTTAACCAAGATACATTTGATGTTAAAGCCAACCCAAC
>NW_011371252.1:1891-2644 GCF_000735185.1 Notothenia coriiceps | reverse complement strand
GATGAGGAGGGATGGAGATCCGGTGTCAGCTGTCATCAGCAGGTCATTGGTCACCTTGACTAAGGCAGTTTCTGTACTGTGGCCCTGTCGGAAACCAGACTGGAATTTTTCAAATAGTTTATTCAGTGTTAGATGTTCCTGGATCTGAATGGCAACTACTTTCTCCAGTACCTTGGATAGGAATGGCAGGTTGGAGATGGGTCTGTAATTGGCTAGGACTTCAGGGTCTAAAGTGGGTTTTTTGAGGAGTGGTTTGATGACAGCAGCTTTTAATGGTGGTGGAACATGACCAGACTGGATGGACTGGTTTATCACTGAAGTGATCAGCGGACTTATGGCGCCAATGTTCGATTTAACCAAAGCTGTGGGAAAGGGGTCCAGGGCACAGGTGGAGGGTTTCATCTTTTTGATGATGGCCTCAACTTCATGCTGCGAGATGTTAGTGAAGCAGCAAAGAGGGCAGACCAACAGCACGGCTGGTGTTCGGCGACGATAGTTATCTTAAAAAAATCCTCCCGACTTGATAACATATAAAAAATAAATAGAAAAAACGACTACTATTTTACCGGTTTGTAAATAAAATTTCGATGTAAAAAACTAAGACTCCTATCTACATAGTAGTTTAACAAACAACATAAAAAGGTTTGGTTTTGCTATAAGCTCAATATGTTCAAAATTCGATTTTTTTCATCCTCTATAACTTCATAACTTGACGAGACGATCAGACTGGCCAAGTTTTTTGGGGGGGTTGGA
>NW_011371252.1:0-1846 GCF_000735185.1 Notothenia coriiceps | reverse complement strand
TGAAGCAGCAAAGAGGCTAGGTCGGTCCAGGCTGTGGGTTGATGGTCAGGACTAGCAGAGCAGCGGAGTTTGAGAGGAGAGAGCAGATGGTCTCTACTTTTTTCCTGAAAAATGTGATGAAATGATCACACTGCTCCTCTGTGGTGTCTTTGTGCAGCGGAGTCTGAGGTTTGAGGAGATGGTTTATGGTGGAAAAAAGTAGCTTGGAGTTGCCAGGGCTATTGTTGATGATGGTGGAGTAGAATGTTGACCGTGTGTCTCTGAGGGACTTTGCGTAGGCATTTTGGTGGTCCCGGTATGCCTGTCTGTGAACAGAGAGGCCTGAAGCCTTGAAGCGCCGCTCGAGGACACGCCCCGTGGTGTACCAGGGGGCTGAGCGTGAGAAAGTGAGTGTTCTGGTTTTGACAGGGGCGTGGAGATCCAGGAGACTGCTCGGAGATTTATTGTAAAGATCCACAGGTTCATTTACTGATGTAGGAGTTATTGTGGGTCAGTGAGATAAGTAAAAATAGTGAACTTAAAAAAATGTTTATTTGCGAGAGAAAGTATTCAACGCTTTAATTATTCATATATTTGTGTACAGTAAAGTCCATTTAGAAGCAGAAGTTTCTAAACTAATGGCAGTTTTTGGCAGCGGTAATAACCCAGCGACTTGATCCTGTGGACAAAGAGACACAGAATGAGACACTAATTAAGAAATGCAGTCATGTGTGAACGTGGCCATGCTTGTAGCATCAGATGAAATCACCGCTACCTGTTCATCAGATAAAGACCCTGCTTCTGAAAGGAAAGCTGTCCCAGTGAAGAGGGATTCTGCACCACAGCACTAAGAAGACAAAAAGGGCAAATGTATTCTTTACAGAGCACAGATGTAAATAGCTTGTATCACGCAGTATAATATATTGTATTGTGGTTCAATTAGACTGCACACAGAAGTGCAGAGATGAATGCAGCAGATAGATCTGTATGTTCAGGGTTAAAGACACAATGCACCTTTACATCAGGAGATTAATAACACAACATGGGATCTGGCGTGTTTAATAACACATATTGACTGACTAAGCGTGTGTATTCATGCTTGTTGTTTTCTGCTTTGAACTGAATGCCATCGTCAGCCGGATATTAACATCCTGATAATAGCAAGGTACAATATGTGCCCTGTTTGTGTCTAATCAAGCATGTGAGTGTTTACATCTATGCAGATTCTTCTTTCTTTATTCTGAATGCAACAGGACAAGATCTTCAGGATTCAAGATGTGTTATTGTTATATATATAATATATATAAGAGGCAGTTGCACTGTACAGTGACATTATTACGCTCAGCTCTCGACAACTAAATATAAAAAAACGATATAAAAATATAACATAAACACTACAAAAACTTGAAATCTTGCAAAGTTTATTTGTCTGATATGTAGTCAGAGTATGTCTCCACACCTGATACAAGACACACTAACTTCAGAAGTGACACTGCAGTGAGATGTCGGGTCTTGTTTTTAGACAATGCATCATCTTGTTAAGTCAAAAAATCTTATTTTGACTCGTATCTCAGATGAAACACATATTCTTTTACATATTTATTAGAAAAAACTAAAATCAAGAAAACTGAAAACTTTTAGCAAATGCGGCTTATATTGTAATACAACATTTCCTGATTCTGGTCAAATATAGTTTAACATTTGTCTCCCAGCTAATTACAAGATCTGATTTATCTAAATATCCCTTCTTATTTGAAGAAGTCTTACCAAGCACAATGTCACTTGTTCTATTTGCAGATTTTTGCACTTATTTCAAGTGAAAACGCCTTGTTTTCATTATTGTTTCACTTGTTTTTGGAGCAGCATT
>NW_011371251.1:0-3178 GCF_000735185.1 Notothenia coriiceps | reverse complement strand
TCTTGCAACAGGAAACAGTAAGCAATGTTTCAACAGGAAACACAAATACAGCAACAACAGTATAGGCCTAGACTCAAAAACATTATTTTAAATTAAATTGCATTTACCTGTTTCCTATTTATAAACAACGCAATGCATATATGTGGTTTGTATATAATATAAAGTATTATATAATTGACAGTATTTACACTACACAACTCCTCAAACGGACACTCAGTGGTTACGATAATGTAAAATACAACTCTATTTTTATCACAAGTATCAAAGTTGCATAATACAATATGGCAAAACAGTTTTTCACTATGCATAATAAAATATAAACTGGTAAGGATCAGGCATGTCTGTACAAACTACCTCCAGTCTGAATTTAATGTGAGTATAATAATTCTGTGAACAGAAATAAGCTACTTAAGCTCGAAGCACACACAAGTAAAACCTATGACATGTTACTTATGAATAAACATTATCAGCTCAATAATTAAAGGGGAATTTGGAAGAAGATTTCCATGCAATTACATGCAGATGTGACTTTTTAAGTGACACATTTAATTTCCGAACGAGGCGTTTTGGGACAGCATAGACAGGTATTTTCTGTGTTACGGCTTTACTCGCTACAGGGTGTACTTTGAGGGTTTGTCACTCTGCAGACCGTTGCTTGATACCCTGCAACACCTCCTTTCCCTGCTCCCCTACCAACAGCTACTGCTGCCATCACACCTACTGCTACCACTGCACCTCCTGCTGCTGCTGCTCCTATCACTGCAGGTGCTTTTACTGCTTTGTTGGCTAAAGATTTAATTGTTCCCGACTCTGACAGATTTTTCTTCAACATTAAGAGAGCTTCTCCAACCATCGTTGCTCCACCAAAAAGAGCTCCTAACAATACACTATCTAAGATGTGGCAGCGGCCTCCACACTTCTTCAACAGATCCTTCACCGGTTGATTTTTGTGGAAAACCTCCTCAACTTTCTGTCCTGCATCGAGCTGGTCACCATGAGTGAAGAGAACTGTTGCGTATTTCAACCCTTCTTCAGAAAAGTATTGTTTTATTTTTGTGATGATGGCCTGTTCTTGCTCAGTTAATTTCTTCACTTCAAGCACAATGAGAAAAGCATGGGGCCCAGGAGCGCACTCTGTGATACATGTTTTTATCTCAGTCTTCAATTCCTCTGATTCATCTGTGTTGAATAAACCAGGAGTGTCGATCAGAGTGATGCTTCTTCCATGGACAGATCTGGTTTCTGCTTGACATTTTCTTGTTTCTGAATCGGCAGTACTATTAATTTGAACAGTTCTTCTCCAAATATGGTGTTAGCCACGCTGCTTTTCCCAACTCCAGTTTTCCCCAGCATGACAATTCTCCAATTTGACTCTGAAAGAGAATATCTTCCTTTAATAATACTCTATACTTGTCTTAATGTTGTTTTCCTATACAATAATAATTTAAAAAAGCCTAATTGCTCAAACGTCTCAATAACAGGGGAAAGTTGGTGGTACGCTGCATAATCATAATAAGAGAACTAAGGTGAAATAACTCAAATAAATGAACTTACCGGCCATGTTATCAGAAGCGAAGCAACTGTGGAGCGACTGCAAGTCAGAGTGACAAGACCGCCTTCTCATCTCTGTTTGACTTTAACAGCTTCTACAGTTTAGCTTTACCACAGAAACACAACGAACAATTCTCACAGTCTCAAACCGGGAGTTCGAACCAGGGTGGGGTTTCCTCTCTTCAAAAATACTCTGCGTCAGCTTGGAATTTTTTGTTGAATACATTTTCCAGTTCTGTTTTTCTGCATTTATCTCACGCTCTCTTGAGATTACAAAGAGAAACTTTACCTTTTTTATTTTTACTTTAATAGATTTGTTATAGCATCAGACGACACTCTCATTATTGGATTTCTCAGATAGATGTCATACGACATGAGTAGTGGGTAACACTTTATGGTAAGGGTACATGAATCATCATGAATTCATGCATGTATTTGTACTTCATGAACTATCAGTAATGTAAAATGATTAATAGTATCTCATGCAGGAACAATACCTTAATTAATGCATCAACTAAGGTATCTCAATCATCATGACTTCTGAGTGACCTGTTCCGTATATATGAGTTATACGGAACAGGTCACCACTTTATTTGAAGGGGCACAAACATGATGAAGTAATGACAAAATAATGCTTAGTTAATCATGATTACAACACTTGGAATTGCTGTGACTGGTCAGTTGTTTGGCCTGTCACTTTAACTGCAGATCTACATATGAAGAAGACATGAACATCATTAATAACTCAGAAGTCATGATGATTGAGATACCTTAGTTGATGCATTAATTAAGGTATTGTTTCTGCATTAAGTCATGCATGAGATACTATTAATCATTTTACATTACTGATAGCTCATGAGTACTACATGAATGAATTCATGCTTTTTCATGCATTAAGTCATGCATGAATTCATGATGATTAATGTAACCTTACCATAAAGTGTTACTGAGTATTGAACAGTGAGCAGTGTTAACAACAAAATAAACTGAAAGAAGTAATGTTAACTTGTTCTCCATGATTTTTTGAAAAGAAAACAGTTTTACATGTACAGTAACAGACATCATGTGTGTCTATTCCCCTTTGCTCACAGGCAGGTTTCATTCTAGTTTCACTTCCTGTTTTTGTGGATGTGTGTGGTGAGGGGAAATACAAACTTTATTTGCTGAACATGTTTTCATAACCTTCCATTTATTCATTGTTCATTTTTTTTCATGGTGATACATTGTAATCCACAGAACACCACAACTGTTATCCAGAAAAATGATGCTGTTCATAGATTAAGTATCCTCTCCAGGCTTATGTTTTGCAAAAGGAAAACGCTGCGCAATAGCTGCAATACAAAGTAGGAGAGGTGCAAAATGCAAAAATTTAAAACTGTTTTTACTCATGGTTAATGCAATATACACATGGAATAGTTGGAAGTGTGTACATATCGAATCTCAAGTTAATTTGAGTAAAGTTATTTCATAACAGATAATTATCCCGTGAAAAGGGAATGAGCGAATCAAGCTTGAAGTTCAGATACAAACAAACACATAGCATATACTTATGATAAAGATTATCAGTTCACTGATTAAAGATCATTCAAATAATATTTTCATGCGTTCTACACAGAGATGTGACTTT
>NW_011371250.1:0-2793 GCF_000735185.1 Notothenia coriiceps | reverse complement strand
TACCACACTTGCAGACCCGGCGCCGTGGGAGGGCCAGAGAGGGCCAGGCCCTCCCATTTGACATTCCTGCCCTCCCCCAATAAACACGTTTTTTTTAATTCATTAAAAAAATAAAATAATAATAATTGTATTTTAAATAAACTGTGAACTTTAATGCTAAGATGTATGTGATGTCAGATAGTAACTACAAAAAAAAATCGTAGGCTACGTCAAATAAATTCATGTGTCTTTTGTGATTTGTGATTCGTCCACATTTAGGCCAATCACAGCGTCACACTACTCTATTCTGGATTTGTTTTTTATTGTGCATTCTGTAGACTCCCATTTCTGTTTTAAATTACAAAATGGACATCAGAAATTGGCTTAAAACCACGAGTAGGTCTAAGGATTTATTAAAAATAAATCGCGATGAAAGAACTGCAGCCGATGGAGCTGCTGGCGACCCTGCACGTGCCGTTGCAGCATCACGCCTTAATGTTATAGCTTGACCTCGGCTGAGTTACGCTAGTACGCACTGCATTATGTGGTGTCGCTCTGTATTATTATGTTTGCTGCTCCGGTCAACGGTTGCCCAAGTTTAAGGCTCAAGCTAAGCTGCTGCTGTTATGTTTTTATTTCAAATGTGTGCCTTGCTCATGAGTTACCTGTGTTTGTGCCGCCACGCACACAATGTTTCAAACGTGGTTTCTATGTTGCCCTTTATTTGTGTATTTATTTGTGTATTTATTTGTGTATTTATTTGTGTATTTATTTGTGTATTTATTTGTGTATTTATTTGCGATAAATGCTGTTGGCCATGCTGTTTGATACGATCTATATTGTGCCGTGGCGCATGACGGTTTTGTGTGCCCTCCCATTAAAATCATAAGCCCTCTCTGTAGATTTGTTCTGGCGCCGGGTCTGCTCACTTGTATCCCCGTTAGAGTCTGTTTTCACTTTATTAAAATGTATTTGGTTTTCTAAAATCGTCTTTGACAGCAATTAGTTGTACTTAGCTTCACCATTACTGTCTGTCCTTTCCGCTCACATCAAACAAGGTGACGTAGCTAAAATACCAAACTTAAGTCCACAAACCAATAAGGGACTTCTCACATACGGTCTGTCGTTTATAGTCAAGTAGGAACAATATGGTATGGATTCAAAAATAAAACACAATCATACAACAAATTTGTTCTCCTTGTGTTGTTCTGTTTCCTGACCTTTGTCCTCAGATACACAGAGACAGATGTGATCCCCTGCTCAGGAGAAAGCTCCAAGGAGACAACCGTGAAGTAAGTGATCCACCTTTACAGAGACTAACTCACATCAATTAAAACTATCTTACTCATTTGAGTTCCTCACATTAAATGTGTGTTTTCTGACATGTCTCTGCAGCAGAACGTTGCCTGACTCCAGACTAAGCCTTGAGTTCTCCAAATGGTCGAATGACGGTAAGTAAACTCTGAATAAAGAATTGATTGAATTAAGATAAGAGGGAGAGTGCGTTTCTTATTTATCTGTTTTGTTTGTTTGTTCCTCAGGGAGTCCGTGTACCAGCAGCGGAGAGAAAGTGGACGGCAGCAGCGCCGGGCTTCCTCAAACCTGCAAAAACTCTGAGATAGAAAGGTAGGTTTTTATTTAGTTTCAGGGTTTCACTCAGAGCTGACGATACACTACAGACACGAGCAGGGCTGCGACTCAAAATCATTTGTTACTGTGGATTTAATCTGTGGGTTTTCTTGATTAAATGTTTGGTTTATAAAACTAAAATAGCAATCACTGTTTCCCAAAGTCAATGATGATGACATCCTCTTATATCTTCTTTCTTCCACAACTTTAACATATTAGGTTTACTGTAAACAAATATTAGGAAGTACTAATATATAGAAAGATGGACTGAAGAAGATGTTTGTATTTAATAGTTGACAACTCAATGGTTCATCTATGTAGCTGTTGACAGAGGGCCAGATATTCAATTCAATTCATTCAAATGGACTTTATCGGCTCAAAAGATTGAAGAAATAATGTTTTCAAGGCATCAAAACGATGCATGTCCTCACTGCTAATCATCTCAAGTGTCAGTTATACCACTCTCCAGTTGTATGGACTGTATTACAGCAGGTACAAGGATTGTTTGTCGGCTTTTTTGTCTGTTAAATAAATGTATTTTCTTTACTAGTTATTTATTACTCACTCAATGTACCAAAACAAATGTTAAACTCTCATCACGAAAAGCCTAAAACTCACTTTTATGACCCTTTTGTAACGTAATTGTTCTTATTTTATAATGATCACACTTGTTTACACATGTTTTTAATGCCTTTGTTATTGATCTGTGTCGTTTGAAACCACTCTGAGACACATTGGATGTCAAGAAAAGCTTCGATATATAAAAAGTGGATTTTATAGTTATTTTTATCATTCGGAGCTGAGGAAATGATTACCACCTCTTCCTGTAAAGAGTATTTTGAAACCTCTCACACACACACACACACACACACACACACACACACACACACACACACACACACACACACACCCACACACACACACACACACACACCGATACACAATACTATATGAATGAGATGATCTCATCCATCAAGTTCAGAGCAGGCGACGCACATTTCATCACACTTAATGCCCTGTAGCCCGTACAGTATGTTTGCACATCTCCTGTAATTGTGCGCTTACGTCTATCTCTGTGAGGACGCTGACACCTCACCCCCCCGCCTCACCTCTCACACACACACACACACACACACACACACACACACACACACACACACACACACACACACACACACACACACA
>NW_011371249.1:0-2936 GCF_000735185.1 Notothenia coriiceps | reverse complement strand
ATAAGTTTGTGCACAGATGGAAGGCTGACAGGCAGGCAGGCCATCCAGTTACTTTAGCCGGGCCGGCCCACTTGATTGGTCGTGCTTTTTACAGCACCACGGCTTCCACAGATGACATTTTTTAATGTATCTTTTGTCAAAGCACTTAAAGTGGACCTATCATGCTATATTTGAATAATATAGTGTAGGACCATACCTATATCAGGCATATTTATACTTTTTATTTTTCAAAATACCAAACAGATCATGCATTTTAGCCATTCCTCATTTCGCTCAATTTAACCCTGTCTTTGCATCATGGGCTGATTCTGTGAGAACAGCACCATCTACAGGCCTGGCATATGTACTACAGCGTCTCCAGCGCTTTCCGACGGCAATGTCCGTGGCTGTCTCCTCCTGATTGGTGGAGTTGGCCCAATAGCCGTAGCGCCACTTCTGTGACGTCATAGAAGTGTTCAAATCTGGATCAGTCTGTATCAGATCCGTTAAAGCCCCTTTTTTAGAGATTTGGGTATGGAGGAAAATAGAGAGGGTTGTGTTTTCTGACACTTGGTGAGTTCCCTGGAACACCGGGGACACATGTTCATGTAGAAAAGACGTACAAAAGTGCATTTTGCATGATAGGTCCCCTTTAAGATATAAATTGCTATCGGGATGTTAAGAGCATTCCATGGATTATAACAACAAGTGTATCTCGAGCCGGTTTCTCAAACTTACCTACCCCACCTTTAAGTAAAGTCTAAACATCTCAGTGTGTGTGTGGTCGGTACCTGAAGGCCTGCACTGAGGCGCCTTTAAAGTGTTTGGCCAGCACCGAGTTTTTGGAGTAAATCAGTTTCAGCTGAAAGACAGAAGGCATAGAAAATAAATATCCGTCCAGTGTTCCCATCATTACATCAACAAATACAGAACTCAGTACTGTAAAAATACTACAGTCCTGTGATGGAAGAAGTTCTGAAATCTTAAAATACTGCAGTACAAGTCTAAGTTCTGAATACAAAATGTTACTTAAGCAAAAGTATTATCCGCATAATGTACTCCAGGTATCAAAAGTAAAAGCACTCGGTAGGCAGAATGGCTCTTTCACAGAATAACTTTAATATAAAATACATTAAAAACGTTCTTATAATTGTAATGTTGTAGTTTGTCTGTATTAGTAGTGCTGTGATGCCTTGTCTCAAACACTGTAAGCATGTCATGTGTTCTTATTAACAAAGGAGTGTTAAATACATGTAGGAAGTATAAAGTACACAATGTGCCTTCACATGGAGTGGCGTAGAAGTATATGTATCATAAAATGGTACGTAAAGTAGTCCCTGAAACACAGTTCTTGAGCAGGTGATCTTCAGTCTCACCTGCTTCCTGACCAGAGAGGCCAGGTGAGTGAATTTGGGGTTTTCTGGATCTTCGTACTCGGCGACAAACGGCTGGTTATCGATCCCCATGGAGCCGATAAAAACCTTCTGCACTCGGACGTCTCTGCGTACTGAAGAGACGGAGGATCACACGGTTAATCACGATGCTGGATATCAATCCCTCAATGTCCGAATCATCCCGTTTGAATAGGAAAATATTGTCAAAGTCACACAGGACCAAACACATATTACTCTGGAAAGAACTGAAGAGACCCTTTACTGCTTTCTGGGGTTTCTCTTTCCTGTAGTGTGTAATAAGATCAGATGGATCTTAATTAATCGCCGTGGGGAAATTGAAGAGTTTAAGGAGCAACAGAGTGAGAGCGAAAGTACAGTACAGATTCACACAAGATTAATAAAATGATAGATACAATTAAAAGTATATACAGGAAAGCAGCTGTTAAAACAAGAAATGAATTAATTGAATTAAACATATATACATATTTGAGTCTGGATTGTTAAATATATTTACATGTATGTGTGCAGGTCAAAGTTATTGTGCAAATAGAGCAGATTTAAAATACAATACACGTACTTGTGTGTGTGTTACATGTTAAGCCCTGGTTGTAAAGCCATAAAACACACACTGTTTTCACAATCCCTTTTTACCGACACACATACATGTAGATATATCTAATATGTATATATGACCCCTCATTTCCCATTTTAAAGTTACTGTACATAATGTAAATGTTATCTTTAATTGTATTAATCTGTGCTGTCCTGTTTGTTATTCTTAAAAAGAGCTTCTCTTGATAACTGGAATCACACTGTGCATTTTACATTCATATTCAATATTTAATATTTCATAATCTATTCCTTGCACAATTCATTTTTATATAATATCCTGATTATATTTTTAATGCTATTTCATTTCTATTTGAGACGTTTACATTTTGGATTGTTTATTTCTAGTCTTTTAATTTCTCCAATGCCTTGTTTTTTATGCTGCTGCAACCAAAACATCTCCCAAATTGGGATCAATAAAGTACTTCTTATCGTATCTATAGGTGTTTGTGGATGTAAATCTGGGGTGTCCAAACTGTTTTCACTGAGGGCCACATACAGAAAAGATACGAAGGGCTGGGCCGCTGAAGTGAGGTGAGGTATACTGCCTCATAAGTTCAGTTAGAAGTTGGAAAAATCAATCCAATGTAGGTACGTTATTCTTGATACTTGAAAATGCTGTAAGATAAAAACAGCTCACAGCTCCGTAGGGATTTCATTTATTTTGTTAGAAGCCCATTCCTTAAAACAGAAGCTTCAGATTGATTATAATAAGAGGAAATATGAAGGGTAGATTTCAAGCTTGTTATGGAAATGATTTATTCGGCTTTTTTTTAATTATCAACTAAGATATATTAGAACGTGTTTCCAACTTTAATGGACTGTATTTATTTGAAAGTGGTCTCATTAACACATGAATACTGTGTTATATATTTGAACATATATATTTAAGAAGTACAATATAAGACAGAAGTTTATTTTACTTAAAGTCACTATGCTTTTTTGAATCTGCTG
>NW_011371248.1:0-3291 GCF_000735185.1 Notothenia coriiceps | reverse complement strand
AAAATCCAGCGTCTTAACGAGCAAAAAACAAAACAAAAAAACCTTCAGACTCGGGCTGAACGATTTGGAATAAATACCAACTGTGATTATTTTGACTGATATTGCAATTGTGATATGATTTATGATATTGGAGGGAACCTCATCGTAATATATATTAAGTTGAATGACTACTTTGACATCTCTAAAGGGGCTTTATTCTGCTATTCCTCTACTGGGTCATGTCTCCATGCTTTGATGTTCAGAAAGCTCTTTATTGTTCTCATACTGCAGCACCTCTTTTCACCCTCTGTCTGAAAACAGAGCTGCTCTGATTGGTTAGCTGGCCAGCTCTGTTGTGATTGGTCAACCAGCTTAGAGATGTCCCGCCCCTTAGCCTATCACGTACGATGTGTTGGAGCTCAAGCCAATAGGAGCGCGAGTGTTCTATAGTGATGTCACCATGTTCCTGAAGTCAACAAAGGAGTCCAATGCAGGGATTTTAGCCTCTGCAGACCATTTACATGCACAGAAACCTAGAGAAAGCACTACAGGCAAGAGGAAACCCCCAAAAGCAGAATAGGGCCCCTTTAAGAGGATCTTTACCAAACAAATATGCAGCTCCACATTTTCCTTTTGCAGCTGCTTCCGATTTAATTGTAAAAATAATTTATATCTCATACCGAACTGTGACTTTTACGCTTGTATGTTATACCTGTCTTATCCTATCTTAGCTCGGTGAAATTGTTCTCTTGATTGTTTTCAATGTCATGTCACTACATTGTAATGCTTTATGTGTTTGTACAGCACTTTGAATTTCTTGTCTCAATGACATCACACACTGTAATCTATGTGTGTTGATCTGTAGAGCCCACTGAGACACAGGTGTGTTTGATATTGTGCTGTATAAATAAACTTGCGTTGCTTTACTTGATTCATACATTTTTACATATTTACCCTTATGATATTGTGCTAAATGCAATGTGATTGCTGCACTGATCCAAGTTACGATTTCCCCATAAAATGATGATGGATTGAGCAGATGATCCCCGGGTCTGAATCTGCTGTTCAGTGTGAACCCTTTGAACACTTCTTCACATCCAGCAGCAGCGTCTTTAATCTTTAAGGGAGGGGGGGGCACCTGAAGCCTCCCCCCCCGACGGAGACCTCTCTTTGGGCTCCGAGTCTCGAGGCAGACCCCCTGCTGTTCTCCCCCTGGTAAGATAAGATAAGATAAGAAGAACTTTATTGAGCGTAATGTGGGAAATGTTTGCGTTGCAGCATACAGCGACAAGGCATTTGTACAATAACAATTAAAAGACTCAAAATAAACATTCCAAAATGTAAACATCTCAATAGAAATAAAATAGCATTAAAACAAGTAGGAAAATGTTCTGGTCTCGTTTGTTTTTGTTTCCTCTTGTGGAGAAAGGGAGAGGAGATAAGGATATCTCTTATCTCCTCTCCCTTTCTCCTCTATTGTTTTGTTTCCTCGTCTCCTACCTTCATGTCTTCTCACTTCGTGTCCTTCCTCCCCTCACTAGCCCATGTTCTATTCTCTTCCTTGTCTCCTCTCTTGATTCCTCATATCTGCTTTCTTATTTGCTTTCCTATTTTCATCTCCTGTTTCCTCGTATCTCCTCTCTTATTCTCTTTTCCTTCCTAACCCCATTATTAACACTCATGTTGACATTTTAGGATATGAGACTCAAACATGTTGTGAGCCCTTGTTAAAGAAACTGTTAAAGTGGAGTACTATTGTATGTAAAGGGGAATGTGAGAAAAATAACTAATAATCAGAGGTGGGAAGTAGTGAAGTACAAATACTTTGTTGCTGTACTTAAGTACATTTTTCTGGTATCAGTACTTTACTCCACTACTTATTTACTATGACGACTTTTAACTTTTACTTCCTACATTTTGAACACAAATACCTGTACTTTCTACTTCTTACATTGTAAAGTCAAACAGAGCCTAAGGCTTTAAGAAATATAAAATAAAAAACAGATTACAAGTAGTGGAATATTAATAGGTATGGATACATAGAATAACAAAATATCTTAACTTTATTCAGAATTTAAATCATAAACGCTACAAATATGTTTAATTTAAAGACAAACCACCAATTAATAGGATAGACAACAGGTGTAATGATCGCAGGCAGTCCTGCCTCCTCTGGCAAGCTGGGTGTAATCACCCTAATTACAGAGCCCAGTGCTGCATCCTCAAGAAGGGTTTAAATAGTAGCTGTGTGCGATCCTAGTAGACGGAAGCGTGTAGACGGGAGGCTACACTTATTTCTACCGAGTCAGGACAGGCAGCCGGTAAGATCACATCCATTATGCTGTGAGAGCTCCGCAGAGCCGCTAGTGAATGTTCTGTTAAGGTGTTTATAATATGCACGTGTCTTGTTAGAGCTTTGCGCAGCATTGTTTATATGTGTGGTTTCAATGTGGTGCGTAAATTGTGCGGCACATTCAGAGCTTAGACGCGCTGTTTATTTAGCTTGGAAAGAAGCTTTCTTGTTTAAGAGATAAGTAATGTCTTGGCCATGGGCGTTCTCTGGTCAAAGTGAGAGGAAGAAATGCGGCAACGAGTTGGAATTGGATCAGAGGAAGACCATGATTCTACCCAACCAAATGTGTGAGGAGAACAATAAGGCCCTTGGCTTGGGCTACATGGTGGAAGAGGATAAACTCCATGTCATGGTTGGAAAAACTTTTCCAGGAGAAAGAAAAGATGCAACTTGGTCAAAACCTTCTACAGGAGGAAATCCGAGCCCAGACACCAAACAACTCAAACGTACTTGACTGGTGGTGGATTCCTGGTCCATACAACATCGCTGACATAATCACCAGAGGAGCAAGCCCTCAAGACCTGGACGAAAACTCAAATGGGGCCAACGTTTCTGAACTTGCAAGCGAACGAGTGGCCAATAAAATCTGCAAGGAACCTCGCTGACACTGCCAGAGAAGGCATCAACAGGCTGCAAAAGCAGGCATTTGTTTCTGCACTAACGAGGGCCAAGGCAGAGAAACAGGAACCACCGCAGAACCCAATCCAAGCAGAGAGGAGACCACCTGCAGGGTCAGCTGTCCAGAACCTGGTGGATGTCAAGCAGTTCAATGTGCTGAGCCGATTGGTTAAGACAGTTGCATGGATCTGGAGGGCAGCAAAAAAGTTCATCAAACCCAGTCAATCTGTGGAAAGTGAAAAGTGGGAGGCGGCATCCTCTTCGGGAGTCATTTCTGTAAAGGAGCGAGAAGATGCCATGCAAGACATTTTACTGTCAGCCCAAGCAGGTGTATCATTCTC
>NW_011371247.1:0-1469 GCF_000735185.1 Notothenia coriiceps | reverse complement strand
ACATCAGCAGGAGGGGACTCTTTAAAGTAGAGCACTACATACTGATATACACCTGAACATCAGCAGGAGGGGACTCTTTAAAGTAGAGACACTACATACTGATATACACCTGAACATCAGCAGGAGAGGACTCTTTAAAGTAGAGACACTACATACTGATATACACCTGAACATCAGCAGGAGAGGACTCTTTAAAGTAGAGACACTACATACTGATATACACCTGAACATCAGCAGGAGAGGACTCTTTAAAGTAGAGACACTACTGATATACACCTGAACATCAGCAGGAGAGGACTCTTTAAAGTAGAGACACTACATACTGATATACACCTGAACATCAGCAGGAGAGGACTCTTTAAAGTAGAGACACTACATACTGATATACACCTGAACATCAGCAGGAGAGGACTCTTTAAAGTAGAGACACTACTGATATACACCTGAACATCAGCAGGAGAGGACTCTTTAATTCAGTTTTACGGCCAATCAACTTCCAAAACTCCACGTTTCCGCTCTCTATCACGTATTTTCTCTTAATGTGTTTCCTCCTTTGTCGTTTATTTAAAAATGTTTGTCCCTCTTCGACCCACAAAGGATTTTCTCTCCATGCTTAAATGCCAAATGCTATTTCCAAACTTCCCGCCCACATTCCCTTCAGATCAATGTTTATTTAAGAGCAGACAGAAAGTCCTGTCACAGTTTATATTTATTGGAGGTTCCTCTGAATCCTTGGAAGCAGTGTTATGATTTCCATCTTCCTCTGGTCAGCAGAATGTTTGTACATGTTGTTGTTGTTGTTGTTTTTATGTATTTGTGAAGCTTTTTATGTACATGTTGCCACCTGACGTGTGTATTTTTTTGTGTTCATATGTTTTTATGTGTCGCTGCGTACTTTATTTTAAAGGATGTGTATTTTCATTTTGGACATTAAATATCATGTCACAACGAAATGTTTATTTGTTTGTCATTTATTTATTTATCCTTTCCCTGTTGGGGTTTTAAAACTAAATGAACTTAAAACTTTTTTTTTTTATTAATGTCTTGTTAACTCCTTATTAATAAACTAAGTTTGGCCATTAAATTAAGATATAGATAGATAAGATATAGAGATTTAAAGTGCACCTATCATGCTATTTGTAGGCATATATTATGGATTTCAGATATAAACAAATATATAAAAACATGCTATGATGTTTTTTACTCAACATACTAACATATCGTGAATTTTGGAAATCCCTCATATCCCTCTATTCCAGCTCTTAGAGAAAACATGGATTGTGGGTCCTTAGCTTGAAAAAAAAAGTAGAAGTACTCAGATATTGAGTAAAAGTAGAAGTACTCAGATCTTGTACTTGAGTAAAAGTAGAAGTACTCAGATATTGGGTAAAAGTAGAAGTACTCAGATCTTGTACTTGAGTAAAAGCAGAAGTATACAGATCTCGTACTTGAGTAAAAGTAGAAGTACT
>NW_011371246.1:0-1467 GCF_000735185.1 Notothenia coriiceps | reverse complement strand
AAACTTTTATTTTGAAATTATTATCAAAAAACGTTTATTTTGAAATGATAATTTAAAACATTTTTTATTTTTGAAACTTCACATTTTACTGTGAAAATTAGGAATTTTCCAAAAAAATTGACCTTGAAATTTCAGATTTTTTACTTTATTTTTTAAATGCAGTACTGTCAAAGCATGTAACAAATAACCCTCTAAAAATAAATCATATAAATATAATGACGTATTTCCCTCAGTGTCTCTGGCCTCCAGCACCGTGGGTCTGGCCGGTCAGGTCGTTCACACGGAAACCACGGAGGTCATGTTGCTAGGCGACGGCATTATGGGATTCGGCCTCCAGCTGCAGGGTGGTGTGTTCGCCACGGAAACGCTCTCCTCGCCGCCGCTCATCGCCTACATCGACCCCGACAGCCCCGCGGAGAGGTAACCGGGCAGATTACAGAATAATACCTCTGCTGTGAACATTATTAAATATATAGGGAAATAAATAAAAAATAATAAATACATTTGAAAATAATTAAATTAAATAAAAGAATATATACAAAAATAAGTGAATTAAAGAATTGAATATATATTTGAAAAATTGGAAATTATTATAAAAAATTTTTTTTTAAAAGTAACCTGCAATTTCTTTTTTAATAATTGAATACTTTTTTTATGTCAATTTATAAGTGTATGAATTAAATTTTTATAATGGCATCTTTGGTTCTCTATAATACTACTTATACTAATAGTTATAGTAGAATAGTGAGTAATTAAAAGTAGTTATAGGTAGTGTTAATAATACAGAAGTTACTTCACCCTCTCTGTGTGCAGGTGTGGGATCCTGCAGATCGGAGACAGGATCTTGTCGATAAACGGCGTCCCGACGGAGGACTCGACTCTGGAGGAAACCAATCAGCTGCTCCGAGACTCGTCCATCACCGCTCAGCTGACTCTGGAGATCGAGTTCGACGTGGCCGGTAACATGCACACACACACACACACAAACACACACACACACACACACACACACACACGCACACACACATTTTTGACACATTCTCAAATTATCAAACATAATGGGAATATTTTTTTCTACAATATATATTTTTTTTAATATCCGACTTTATTTTAAGTCTTATAATGACAGGTAAAAGATAAACGGAGCAATATATGAACAAAATGAACATTATTTAAAGGTCCCATGTCCTGCTTCTCCGGTTCTCACCCCGTCCCCTTGTGTGTTATGTAGGTTTTTCTGCATGTAAACGGTCTGCAGAGTCAAAACCCTCAAAGTACACCCTGTAGAGAGTGAAACTCTAACACAGAGAAGACCTGTCTGTGCTGCCCCAGAACGCCTCGTTGGACATTTCTCTGTTTCCATTTCTGTCTTCCTGGGTGCAGTGACGTGTCCATAATCCGTGGTACTCCTCACACACACTCTCTCAGCGAAAAAAACTGTGATGCGCTGGGGGGGTGGGGGATGCT
>NW_011371245.1:0-1639 GCF_000735185.1 Notothenia coriiceps | reverse complement strand
ATATGGAGTGTGGACTGCTACTTGGAGAAGTCCCAGTTCACCACCTGCCCTGCCGTGGTGCCCTTGAGCAAGGCACCGGACACCCCCCTCACTCCCATTGCTCCCCGGGCGCTGTACAATAGCTCCCCACTGCTCCTAGTACTAGACTCCTGGTACTAGGATGGGTTAAAAGCAGAGAACACATTTCACTGTGTGTGCTGTGTGCTCTGCATGTGTGACCATTAAAGAGGGTTTCATCCCTCTGTTTCTATTCTATCTCTCTATGAATGTGTCTGAGACATGTAGCACTGTGCCCCCTGCTGGTCACACACACTCTCTATCTCTCTACTATACCAGCTTTCATACATGTCCACTGCATGGGACAGAGCAGTTCAACACATAAGGAATGTATTGACTGATATCACAACAAATAGTAATATATTACAGAGGTGACCTTGCATTATTGTAGGATGTGTAATGTAGTAGTTATTCAAAAATGTAGCCAGACAGTGAGGCCTCACGGAGCACAGATCTGCACTATGTGGCCTGTCAGTATGTTGGAGCATTTGAAGTATTAACCTTCGAGTGTGATTTCTTGACATACAACTTTCATTCAACAAATGAAACAGATTAGTTTAGTTGTATTGGAGAACTTATGGATCTATTAATTGAACCACAGAAATAAAAAAGAACATACAGATTATTACTATTATTATCTTATTATATGAATTATTAATATCTTAACATTACAATAATTAATATAATATGTAAATAAAATGTATAAATGTAATAATGTTATATAAGCTTGCCTGTTTGGTATACTTGTTAAACTGCAACATCATTCATTCATCATATTTCTATGATCATTTATATGTACAAGGCATTAATAATTATAAAATCCCTAAATGTATGATTATTTTGAGAGCCAACCTTTTTGTTCAGGTAAAGCAAAACACCCCTAAAAAAAACGAGATACAATACATGTGGTGTGTTCAGAAAAGACAGATAGTGAAAAGTTGAAAAGGATCATTCACCCTACTATAACTCTCAGGAATGTCTGACAAACAGTTGAGCGTCTAATCACCTCAGGAGACTACGTACCAGGGGCGGATCTAGACAAATATTCATGGGGTAGCAAGAGGGTGGCAGGAGAATTTGAGGGGTGGCATCCCCTGGCAGAAGTATATTCTGATTTAATCGCAGTCATATCAATCAATGTTAACTTGGAAATCCACAATATTGATATTTTAACTCAATAACATTAGGTGAGATTATTGTGGCACATCAGTAAAGCCTTAAATATAAATATATAAGGTGGCACACGTAATTTAATGAATTTTAACTGAATGAGTTGGTTTAACTCTTAGACCAGCAGGGGTACCAAATATGCAGACTGCTGCAATAAGTACATTAATTAACTGTCTCATCGATGTGTGTCTGTATGAATATGATAATATTAACAATCATATTATTCCTATCAGCTGTCAATCACTGTTATGATTCACATCTTCAGTGTTATTATTAAATAAACTATATTTTTTGGAGGAGTTAATGATGAACGTTCCTCAAGATGCTTGCTCACCCTCTTTCAAATTTGAAAGACCAGTAATTACTATCATAATTCAAAAGAATCAAAGGAACAGTTCAGCACCCCACAACT
>NW_011371244.1:0-1236 GCF_000735185.1 Notothenia coriiceps | reverse complement strand
TCTGCTGCTGACAACAGCCATCAGTCACAGAGTGTGTGTGTGTGTGTGTGTGTGTGTGTGTGTGTGTGTGTGTGTGTGTGTGTGTGTGTGTGTGTGTGTGTGTGTGTGTGTGTGTGTGTGTGTGTGTGTTAAACTGGTCATGACTGAGTTGAAAAAGTGGAAACACTCTGGTGTCTTAAGGACAAAATTAAATCGCATCAGGAACCAGTTCTAACGAGGGGGTAGATCACACGTTTTATTACGATGTTTTATACGATATTTAATGATTAAATAAAAGCAGGAATTCAATTTGATTCCATTCAGGGCCATGAAACCTAATTTAACGTAACAGTTACAATCATATCAGATCACAAAAGGAACTCGAATTAAGTTTAATTTCATTGCTTGGCACCAAAAGGAAAATAGATCTGGTCCACCTTAAATTTCAGTCCACCTTAAGTGGTGCGAAGTTGTAACTTTAACACCTCTAGTCGTTAGAGGTTGATAGCGTTAGTTACAGGTTACATTAAAGACACTTATAACGTACAAATAAACTAGCTAACTCACTAAATAGTCTACATTTGTGTATGTGTATATATTTCTTTCCTCACAAGCATAATTCACTCCTTGAACCTAAAAACAACGCTCGCTAGCAATACTCTTAGCTAATAATGCTAACACCAATCGCTAGCGCCATTAGCAGAGTTCGTTATTGGTAAATGCTCAAGGTCAAAACCAGAAAGGCTAAAATATCTGCTCCAAATCTGTGAGTACAAAAAGGTGTTTTGATGCACAAAGGATGATGGGATATCCACAAAGCAACTAGAGGACGGGATAACAGGGACAGAGCATGGGAATGTAAAAATAAAGGCATTAAGTATTAACTAGTTTTGAACTGGTTTGTATAAGAGCTAGTTAATTAAGAATTAACTACAGCTACCAATTTACTTACTCATTATGCATTAATGAGATTATTTAATAAGTCTATGGTTTGGTTTGTAAACTGTCAGAAAAGAGTCTCCCGTTTTTAAATTAAATGATTTGAAGAAGAAGCCAGTACACTGAACTGGCTTCCAGTTTAATAATAAATCTGCAGGAGGAAGAGACGAACACGTTTCCCTTTATTCTGTTTTCATTTCATCTCTTCAAGGTCACTCACACACACACACACACACACACACACACACACACACACACACACACACACACACACACACACAGACACACACACACAGACACACACACACAGAGACACAC
>NW_011371243.1:0-3301 GCF_000735185.1 Notothenia coriiceps | reverse complement strand
GTGTTTCTCAACGAAGGACTCAGTCCTCGGTAGAATTCCAAGGAGCCTGCACATTGGAACAGTCCTTCGGCGGGATTCGATGACGTAGCATCCTTGAAATAGTGGCTCTGAAGGATCCTTCCTTGACATTGAGAAACACCCCCTAGCCATGTACGTATGACAAATAAAAGCCTTGAACCTTGATGTTGCTATTAACGTGAGTGATTTTGAGCTCAATGCATAGAAATCAGAAATCCTTCATTTGTCCCACAGCGGGACACTTACATTGTTACAGCATAGGGAAATAGGGGAAATTAGTAGTCTAACAATAAATAAGAAACATATGTAAATAAAATAAAGATGAAATAGGTACAGATAGTGTAACTACTGTTTACATGTACACATTTGAACTGATACAGATACATGGAATTTGGTGCCATTGATTTACATTTTAACCCTATTATTTATTAGTTGTTTATTAAGAAAATAAAACCTTCTGTGGCTTTGCTGTGATGTTTATCCTTAAAGGGTCCCTAATAGCCCTTTTGGGGGTTTCCCTTTCCTGTAGTGCATGTATTTGTGCATGGAAATGGTCTGCAAAGGCTACAATCCCTGTGTTTCTCTCCCACACACTCACCCACTGCTGAACATTTCTATCTATCACAACAGACCCGGCCAGCTAACCAATCAGAGCCGACTGGGCCCTGGTTTCAGACAGAGGGTGAAAAGAGGTGCTGCAGCACAGGCAGTATGAGAACAAGAGCTTTTTGAACATTAAAGCATGGAGACATGTCACGGTTGAGGCACTAAATACTGATATGAACCTGATAATGAGCCTAATAGGACACAGTTAGAGTTGGACAGGGACATATTTTGTCACCCATGGTAGCTTATATGAAGGTATGGCGTGCTGCAAATATTCTTTATGCGATTTCGTGCCCATGATTGCCAAATTAGTATAAAAAAAGGCAGTCACAAAACGTCTCCTTGAGGAGGACTGGAGGTCAGACGGGTTACAGCCTCTTTAGCAAAAACACACATGATTGGTCTCGTCTGAAGAGCTGCGTTCTCTCCAAAAATCAGCAATTTAGTTGCGAGGCATTGTGTGATTGGAGGAAAAGGCCGTGTTTGTGTGTATGAATGTGTGTGTGTGTGTGTGTGTGTGTGTGTGTGTGTGTGTGTGCATGCCTCAGACCTTGGGAGGGCTGGCTGTACAAGCCCAAACTTGCCCCGGCGATACCACAAAGCCTGTCAGAAAATGAAAGATGACGGGAGGCGAGAAGCAGACGGAGGATACTCACAACCAGTGATTCTTATGGAGGTGCAAACACACACCTGCCACACAAAAGCTGACATATGATCCAGCCACGCTTACACTGGAATTTGTCTGTTACTAAATCTGCGCTCCATTGAGAGAAACACGAGAAAACAAAAGGCACTTATCTCGAGGAAGAGTGGCATCCAACCGTTATTGACGCAGGTGATGCGAGATAAAACAGTACAGGTTGTGTGTGTGTGTGTGTGTGTGTGTGTCCCTCTATACCTCACACAGGCAGAACTCCTATAAAGAAACATGATTAAACAACAAACCAAAGGAGAGTTTACAGATGTCGCCTGATAAGCAATGAGAGGAAAGAGTGTGCTGTTGATTTAACCCTAATCCCTGTAAACGTATTGACAGAAGCTGTTGCAGACGTGGAGATCTGTTGGAGGTGAGGGGTCGCTTGTGGAATTTTCCACTGGTTTCACACAGTAAATAAAACGTTTCCTCTTACTTCCTCTAGAGTTACAGACTTTAGATTGATTCTCGACTTATCAGACGATGATTAGACGATTGAAGTTCAAGGAGAAATGTCTTAAAAGAGGAGACCAATCGACACTGAGGCCCATCAACATCAGAATATTGTAATAAGTCTCACCAAATGGAAGGTCGGGGAGAAAGAAATTGCACTTTAAATGGGGTTTTGAAGATTATAGGTTGATGACAGTGTTTAAAATGGGCTCATCTTATTGCGCACACTGCCAAAAATATTCATGAGACATTGATTTGGTCGTCAGATTGTGTTTTGGACAGCTGATTTGTTGCTATGTAGGAATAATGAGGGGAAAAAGAGATCATAGGGAACTGAAATTGAGCTTGATTTGCATTGTGTTCTGCACAGAAATGCAAAGTGAATGCTCTCTATTTGCATAAATGTGTTAAATATTAATAGAACCAAACATAAAGAATCAGAATCGTCTTGTTGAGAAACAGGCTGATGATTGACCAGCAGAAATGTCCCATGCTCGGGGAAGTGGAACGCCGCGTCCTGCTGAGAGACGTGAAGCTCTGTTGAGCCTGTAGTTAATATATTTCAGTATAGGGAGTGAGTGCATGTGTTTCTCTGCGTTATAATTGTTAATATGTGCTAGATTGCAAGGTATATTATGTTGGATATTATGACTTGTGAATTTCCAAAATCAAACAAGGTTGTATTTCAGGAAACAGTGTTTTTAGATGATCAAAGTGCTAGTTAGGCTCCTTCCAGTGATGTATTATCATTAATTGATACAGTTTGCGGCGATGGAGCGAAATAATCTTATGGGAAGGCTAGCAAATTACATTTCGGGTGCCATTTACCGCCCTGTTCTGGCTCCCAACTCATCACAGTCTAACAGTGGATGTTATAAACATGTGGTTAATGGTTGGAATCAAAATGACTTGGTTATGTGAAGCCCCTGTCACACTGTCCCGAAATTAACACCCGATGGACACACGAATATGGAATTGTGAATTTCGCATGAAGATGGCCCCGAACCACACACGAAGGCAACATTTACATTACATTTAAGACATTCAACTGCAACGAAAGTAACACAAACAATTATGTTAAAGTACTATGATACTGTACTGATATTTTCAGACTTTGTTCTTTACTTTCTCCGTCTTTATATGTAGAAGATATTAAGTTTTCTCCGTCATGTTGTTTCCATAGCAACAACAACTTCCTCGCCTTCAAAATAATATATTATATCCTTTTTAGTTTCACAGAACACAAATGGGGTTATTTACATAATATGTTTACATGATTTTGTTAAAACAACCAGATGGACGCACGATAAATGAAATGTTCAAATTCGGCTCTGATCGTAGCAACATCGGGACATTCGTGAGGGCATCTTAAGCCATCTTTGGCATGCCAAAGATTTTGCCACCGCTCCCGAAGTTGCTGCCGGAGCCTGATAAATTCCACCGGCGGTCATACGATGGCTTAAGATGCCCTCACGAATGCCTTACGAAGGGCAAAATGGACACCCAAAGTCAACACGAAAATGAACCTTC
>NW_011371242.1:0-1475 GCF_000735185.1 Notothenia coriiceps | reverse complement strand
ATGCAAAATGCACTTTTGTACGTCTTTTATACATGAATATGTGTCCCCGGTGTTCCAGAGAACTCACCAACTGTCAGAAAACACAACCCTCTCTATTTTCCTCCATACCCAAAAAGGGCCTGCAACGGATCTGATACAGACTGATCCAGATTTGAACACTTCTATGACGTCACAGAAGTGGCGCTACGGCTATTGGGCCAACTCCACCAATCAGGAGGAGACAGCCACGGACATTGCCGTTGGAAAGCGCTGGAGACGCTGTAGTACATATGCGAGGCCTGTGGATGGTGCTGTTCTCACAGAATCAGCCTATGCAAAGACAGTGTTAAAATGAGCTAAATGAGGAATGGCTAAAATGCATGATCTGTTTGGTATTTTGAAAAATAAAAAGTATAAATAATATGCCTTTTATATAGGTATGGTCCTACACTATATTATTCAAATATAGCATGATAGGTCCACTTTAAATATTTTGGCAAAAAAAGTGAAGAATAGCAAGTAACGAAAAGTGAAAAGGTCAAACATTTTCATAGGGATTTCGTTATAAGTTTCAAAGCTTAAAGTAAAATTTGGCGATGCAATAGAAAGTGTCCCACAAAGACAGAACATTCACAGTAAAGTATAGAAACTTTAAGTAAAGTCTGCTTGAAATCTACTTAGGCGTTTAGTCTGGAAATTGTTACCGATATTTTTCCAAGCAAATCTCACCCTCACTTTTTAGTAGCCAACATTTAGATAATCACAGGTTTTATTCCCTGTGATTATCTAATTGTGCTTGTGTTCTATTTACTGTATACTTTACTAAATGCTTCATCTCAAGGGTTAATTCTTAATACTTCTCATTAAAAAAAATGCGAATGAGTTGGTTGTTTAGCAGCTACATCAAAGACAACTTGATATTTCACGTTCTTTCACGGTTCAGGAGCCTCAACGGTGCGTTCAAGTGCAAACCTGTAGCATGGCTGCTTCGGTGTGTAGTTTGTGCGCTAAAGGCAGGTAAGCAGGCAGATAGGGTGCGTTACCATAGTAACAGCGAGAGGAAACCCAGCAGAAGCAGAGAGTCTGTCTATATGTGTCCTGACCCATTTCCATTCTCATCCACATGTGTTTTGTCTCCCTCACCTTGCGATTTTTCACAACTAAAAGCACTTCTCCTTCATCCTTCATGCATTTTGTTCGTTTATATGAATGGCCGAGGCTGGAGACATTCAGAAAACATGTGCAGGGTATAACAATGCAAACTCTCAAGGTAGTTTATTCACTTCAATTCAATTCAACTTGTTGTCTCTGAGGGTTCAGATTAAAAAGAAACATGTCCAGTATGAACAGGAACAAAAAATAAATACACAAAAGTGGTTTACAAAAAAAAGTAAAGTGTACTGAAGTCATAAATAGGGAAACATGTCATGTAATGAACTGCCCTGAAATAAGCACTCATCCACAAAGAGACCACTAGAGATAGGATCATTAAAGCT
>NW_011371241.1:0-7262 GCF_000735185.1 Notothenia coriiceps | reverse complement strand
TCTGTGTGTTCATGAGTTTCGTCAATGTGGGCAAATCACAGTTCCCTGTGAAGTTTACTTCCTGTCTGTCTTCTTCTGTTGTTCCCTTTAGTGCTTACTTCCTGTCTGTTTTCTTCTGCTGTTCCCTTTAGTGTTTACTTCCTGTCTGTCTTCTTCTGCTGTTCCCTTTATTGTTTTTAGCTGTACCCTACCCCTCCGTTTGCGCGTTCACGCGGAGGGTCCGCCATATTGAGGGCTGTTCCAAACCAACGAGTGTGGAGCGGTGTGGAGGGGGAGTGGGCTATCAAGCCCTCAAACAGCGAGTCTGCAGCGGTGCTGACTTGAGACCGGTCTCTACCTGACCGGAGTCACGCTGTGTGTGTCCGTCAGGAAACACGCTGTTTACAAGTAGTTCCAGCAAACATCCACTGATAAACTGCGATGTTAACAACCTCATGATAACCTCATATGTTTTTAACTTAGGATCATACCTGTGTTTAGTCTAGAAAAAGGTAAATGTGTGCATTTTATTATCAAGTTGTGTATATTTACAGACTGTTGCAAAAACTAAGAAGCTTATAAACATCAGGTTTAAAACTAAAACACAATGAAATATGTTTGGAGTTTTATTTGAGTTATTAATTTACATTTTTTGTCTAAGAGATGCTGATTTGAAACCGTTGTTACATACAGTTACGGCATTTCCTGTTTCTGCCGGAGAGAGGGGAGGCCGTCCCAAAGCTTGCTGCTGTATTTACTCCCTCAATCTGACAGGAGGGAGCCTCGTTGAGCTGCGAGTGTGGCTACAGACGGAGTTCACTCCGTCACGGAGGGGTAGTGTCGAGGGAGTGGTTTGGGATTGGGCCTCTATGTTCCTAACACATACTCCTGTTTGAACAGCAGAGGGCGGCAGACTATATGAAACATCATGTCCAACAAAAGGCAGGGTAAGTGTAAGAAAAACCTTCATGGTTACACAACACACACTTTTATTACATACTTATATGAGTGTAACATATCTCCCGTTATAGCTTTACATTTCAGCATGAACGTATCTTCATGTATCAGAAAAATGTATTCCTACAAAAGTATTTTGTTAACATTCATATGATATATGTTATAGTATATGCTATTTAACTGTACTCTCTTTCCTTTCTGTCATTTAGAAGAATGTACTCCTTTCATTTAAATAAGTTTAAAGAACGACTAAAATTAGTTACTTAAGTAATAACTGATTTACATCAGTTTTGATTTGACTCAACTGTTAACTGAAAATACTGAATAGAATGTTAGGGGAACTCACAGACGTCTGTAATATGAGACGTCTCTGTCTGCTCTCTGTCACTTTTCAAATGTACATTTTCTTTATGCTAAATGTCTGTCTTTAGTCACTTTTACTGTTTCTTTATTAATTTTCACAAGAAGCCATGCTAACATGTACACTCCGAAGCAATTCCACATTTGTAGAGTCTCACAGAATCAATGCTTTCTTAAAAATGATGATCATCGAACCAATGGATATTGTCACTAAAATATTGTCACTAAAAATGATGAATGTATTAACATGCAACACACATAGAAAGGAAACTTATGCACTTGGAAGCACCTCTAAGTTAATAATATATATCATTTAAATGTAATAAATAAGAATTACACCTGCACTAAGTTAAAGAGATATTGCACCAAACGTTTGAACAATTGATAGTCCTAAATGAATCTGTCTCTAACATGCTGCCTGTCTCTGCTCCAGGTCCTGTCTTCACGCTGTCTGACAGATACACAGCAAGGACATGTGATCCCAAAAGATGAGTGTAAGACACCCCCCATCTGCTCTCCTGACAGCAACCACACCTCCAAAGAGCTAACAAAAAGATTCAAATATTTGAACAGGCCTGAGATCAGCTTGTCCTCTGTATTGACTGGAGGATAAGGCTGCTCTTTTTGTTGAGTGAGCTGATGAAAGACCAAACCAACAGCCCATCTTTCAACACTCTGATACCCAGTCTGTGACCAAGTAAATTTACTACAGATAAAAAAGAAGGTCCAGTGATTTCCCAGCAGGACTGTGAGATGAAGTCAAAATAAAGTGGTGTGTGTTGGTGCTGATGAAGGAGCAGTGTGGCTTGGTAATGGGGTTTAATGGTTTCTGTGGACACTGGAGCTCCATGGCAGAGAGGAAGTGTCGGGTATACAGCAGACATTCTTGGTTTAATGTGAACGCTGTTTGAAGGAAAGGAACATTTTTAAGAACTGCATCAATCTGGGTTCAAGATAAAAAAACACTGGATCATTCAGTGTTTTAATAAGTCAGTGTTTCAGTTTATTGTGGCTTTACAGTAACAGTCATGAGTGCTCACAGTTGATCTCAGCTTCATTTGTCCGACACAGTCCCTTCACATTTACACTTGGTATTAACAGGATCTGAATACTTTATCTAGATGATGACCTCTGATCCATGGTCTTTGTATTTGCTTTTGTTCGTTTTTCTTTGTAAGAATGTGGTCATTGGCCTACTTGATTACACTTATCTTCTAGATGTGGTCCGGTCCTTTTTTCCTAAAACATTGAAATGGCAGGTGTACATAAGGTAATAGAATGGGAGGGAACACAGGGATGTTAGCCTTTGCAGACCGTTTACATGCAAACAAACATAACACACTACAGGTGAGAGAAACCCCCCAAAAGCACAACAGCCTCTTTAAAAGATAAATAAAGTAGTCTAAAGAAGACATTATTTAGAACTGAAAGGTCACAAGACCTGTATCTCACTGTCATGGAGATTATGTGAGGGTCCTAGGGGTCAGGAGAACTATGAACCCATAAAGCACTAATAATGAAAAAAGGCTAGCCACACATGGACTGAAACACAAAAGAGTTGGACAAAGAGAACATTGATGTGAGTTTGGCTAACTGAAGCTGTTCTGAGTGCAAGATGAGGATGTGGAGTCTGATCAATGAGCAGCTGAAGTAAAATGTTAGACTTTAACACCAGATAATAGCCTAACCAGTCTCACAAATATAACACTATACTGTGCACGTTAATAGTTGAAAATAATGTAAACCCATCCTCACACTAACTGTTAATCTCCTGCTTATAGCAAATAATATCAATCTACTGTGAAGTAACGGCACCACATGCAGTCACATGACTTCTGACGATGCCTGCTGTTCACGTTCACCCGCAGGTATATAATGCTAGCATTCTGTCACTTAACTTCGTGAACACTGACAACGTTTTTGGAATTGCTAACAACTTAAAATACGCTAGCTAGCTATCTCCTAACTAGTAAGCAACCTACAGCAGCGGTAAATCATCTGCCTAATCGTAGCTAAAGCACACAATACTGTTGAGATGTCAGAAAGTAAATTCTATGCACTTTACACGCTCAAATGTAAAGAACTGTCAAGTTTCTCTCATTGGTAAAGACTAGCAACAACTAAACAGCTGATAACACACAACTAGTGTGAGTATCTCTGTGTGTATCTCTCATGTTCCTGTCAATTTGTATGCATGCATGTAAAACTGTAACTACAGTAAGCAGATAAACTACACTGAGCACTGAATAGTACTCTGCGTCTTTTCTTGTTGTAAATACTGTCTCTAGGAGGAGAGCTAGTTAGCTGTTACACTGAAACAGATTTCACATAACTGTATTAGGTTGGTTGAACACAATAATATAACGTTGAACCGAATATTTTGTATTTAAAGTTAATATTATTGCTTTTAACTAACCTAATACAGTTACAGTATGTGAAATTTGTTGACATATTACATTTCATCAAAGTCAATGTTTCAGTTTTCTCAGTGTGGCAGCTTCTCAGTGTCTCGCAAGCCTGGGGGCTCACTGGACCGAAGTTGAATCCCCCTGGGCCTAAGAATCGAGGATTTTTGTATTTTGTATTTTTAACTAAACACAAGTAACAACTCTGAATCTCATGGTGTAGTTTGTGTAAAGCTGGTTGAAAGAAAGCGACAGTGTCACATTGAGTATGAAGAGTGTCTCCTTCTGAACAGCAAACAGAGGTTTGTACAAGTTTGAGCATTTGAACCAGGAACCAGGAATAGCAGAGGACAAGAGCAGGGTCGCAGGTGAGATTTTTTAAATGGGGGGGACGAAACAGAGAAATTATTTTCCCGATATTTACTTACTATTTGTTTTATTATGTGTTTTACAATCATAACATTAACCCCTGGGTGGGCACATCCAAATGATCTAAGATGATTTAATTACAACGATCATATGAACAAATGTATATATTGAAAAAACAAAAAAAATAGGGGGACGGATCAGCATCCCCCCGTCCCCCCCACTATCTGCGCCCCTGGACAAGAGTAACCAAGAGTTTAATGTGGTTCTAATGTGAGCTGCAGGGCATCCGATGACCAAACAGCTGCGGATTCAAGTGTTGCGCTCTTTAGCCCCCCAGGAGTGGAACTGAACATTCAAACTGACATGTCATTAACAACGGTCTGTGTACATGTGGATAAGCTTTATAGTCTCAAGACATTGAATACTATAAAGGGGAACAAATCCCATTATAAAATAGGCTAGTCATTTGGAATACATCTCCTTGAAAAGTTTCTATACAACCTTCATTGCTCGAGCATATAACATCTAAAAAGGCTCCATTGGACAAATGACTTGTCAAATGGCTCATAAAATGTAATAATGCGGCATGTACAGTATTACAACAGTGTTACAGTATTATAGTGTTACAGTGTTACAGTGTTAAATGAGGTTTACTGTTTGGGGGCCACCACAGAAATAGTCTCATTCAGGTAACACTCGGAATCAAATGTTGGTTGAGTTTATTATTTATTATTTATTTCCCTTTTAGATTTAATGATTCATAACAAAATATTTGAATGTTCTAAATACAGTGTGTAAAATGTGATGTACGCAGCAGAGTACATACGTGTGTGTGTGTTGAGTGTGTAAATGTGTGTGTGTGTGTGTGTGTGTGTGTGTGTGTGTGTGCACACATGTGTTTGTGAAGTCTCCTATCTTGTAATCAGGACACAGACACGTACAGTAATATTGAAACAGTACACACACAACCGCATTGAGGATGTTACACACACATACACACAATAGTTATGCAGAAAGGAAACACCCACACACACGAACACAAGCACTCAGTGAAGATGTAAGTCAGCAGTCTCTCTGTCCTCCTTCAGTCTGAAGCTGGTCCAATTTCTCTCTCCCTGTGTGTGTTCCTCTCTCCACCTCTTCATCCCTCTCTCCTGTAATGAGAGAGAAAAATTGATCAGATCCAAAAAGAGAAAAGTTAAACCAGATGTGTCCTGAGTGAATGGGGAGCTTGTATTGCTCCCTGTTTCTGAATATTATAAAAAAAGCTGTTAAAGAGAAACGTGTTGAGCTGCGCTGTACAAGTTGATCACATTTCCATCTGCAGTACCATATAACACAACACAACTGGGCCCAGCATGAATAAGGACTGAATGGATGGATGGCTCTAAAAAAGGCTGGGATTCAAAATTATTTTTTTATTTAGCCAGGTGTGCTTGGTTATCACTGTTGAAGCTGCAGACAATGTGGCTGCAGACAACTGGCTGCAAAAACAAACAAAAAACATTATATAGGGAAATCATTCTTTAAATGACTTCAATCATTTCCTATAGGCTTTACATTTAACCTCCAACACATCAAGCACAAGGTTAAAATAATCATTCATCTGAAAATCCACTATAGTGTTTAAGCAATTTTTATAGTTCCAGTCGTGTTGTCCATTATAGTCGAGATAAAATAAAGATTGAATAAAGTAGTGAAACAAACAGATTCAGACAAATGTCTCTGGAAAGGCACTGTCTGAGTAGAATCTGATCCTCTTCAGAGATCTGATTCATCATCTTCACATGAGGAAGTTGCCAAGTCTCTGTAACAATGTCTGCTTTGATTAGAAACCCTTCATCTCCACGACCAGCAGCACGGCTTAATGCTACTGTGGCTCTGTCCACTTTGGTCCAGACTGAAGTGTTTCAACAAAAATGTAATTTAATTAAAATATCATTTCAACAAGTGAATTTGGAATGTATACCGATTTTCACTAAGAATTTAGTGATCGGTCTAATTTTCCTCTGACGCCACAATAAGGAATAGGTTTGAGGAGTTTTTAGATGATCCTACGGTGGCCGACTCGACTCTTGCAGCGTTTTGTATTTGCAGTGTTTGGTTCATGCAGCTTTTAGTAAACGCTGCGCATGTTTCCTCAAGTTTGTGAAGATGTTTCGTCATCTTATGTGTTTTGGCACATTTGTGTTAATTTGTGTTTCCTAATGGAAATATTTTACAACACGCCACTTTTACTGTTGGTACTTTAAGTATATTTTGATGCTAATAGTTTTCTACTTTTACTTGAGTAACAGATCAGCATCAGATTTCATTGTAAACAATAGTCCTCTGTTCCTTCTCTCTTTTCATGCCCTCCTTAGCCTCCTCCTCTTTTATCCCTCTGGCATTCTCACTTCCATTCCCCACAGTAACCCACCCCCGCACCCCCCAGTTCACACACCTCACTCTGTTCCCTCTCAGTTCCTGTTCTCGTCCCTCAGGATTTCATCTCAAGTATTCAGTGGTGGCACAGGGTTATGAAAATCACTTCTGTTTGACCTCTACAGGGTAAAAACTGTTTAGTGTTGGAACTATCTATTTTTAGGGAGACCTTGATAAATGATTTAATAAAGTAAACCAGAGCAGCTGCATAACTCATTGTGTGATCTAAACTTCTTAAATACCTGATTGCATACACGATATTAGGACTAAAACAAATCCTGTATTTTATTGGCTATAACAATCCTACACACACACACACACACACACACACACACACACACACACACACACACACACACACACACACACACACACACACACACACACACACACACACACACACACACACCAACCCAGTCTCATGGCATTTCGTGTTCACCAACACGATTTTTAATCTATTGATTCGTGTTCACCAACACCATTTTCTCCTTTTTTTCGTGTTGCACAGCACGATTTTAAAAGCAATGTATTTCTACTGGTAATGTGTTTCGTGCCTGCAGCACGTCTTTTTCTCCGGTCGGGTCGTGGAAGACCGGAAGCTGTGTGGTTCATAAAAGCATGTTCTTACTCAATATCAAGCCACAATTATTGCTTTTATTTTAAATCGTATAATTTCGGACTTTTGTTGCCGTCTGTGAGGAAAATAAATGGGGCTCAGAACACTGAAATCTGTATTTTTAAATCTTTTTTTCCTTCTAATTTGTTATT
>NW_011371240.1:0-2023 GCF_000735185.1 Notothenia coriiceps | reverse complement strand
TGCTACTTTTAGGCTTAAAATACTTTGTGAATTGCTCTTAGTGAATAAAATTAGGAGTCCTAAATTTAAGACTGACACGCCCATTATGCTTAGGAGTTTCTCCTAAATTCGCCAGTTAGGAGCTACTTTTAGCCCTAAAATCCTTTGTGAATACGGCCCCAGGTGTATATCAGTATGTAGTGTCTCTACTTTAAAGAGTCCTCTCCTGCTGATGTTCAGGTGTATATCAGTATGTAGTGTCTCTACTTTAAAGAGTCCTCTCCTGCTGATGTTCAGGTGTATATCAGTATGTAGTGTAATAATATCCCAACCTATATGCTCTATGTGTTGTGTTGAGGTTTAGATTAAGCTTCTGTCAATGTCCTAAAGTAATGTTTACCTTTCTTCCAACAGCTTTAGGCCATATCCTGGATCTCACGCACAAACTGGACGGTAATGATCTGGTCGTGAAGCCGCACTTCGACTTTCTTCAACCCGCAGAAAGTCTAACTTCACAAGACTCTGCAACTGGAGGCCGAGAAACGCCTGAGAGAAACGTGGAGGACATTCCGATGCAGACCAGTCCTCCAGAGGTGGTCCATGGAAACAGCCAGACTCTCTCTCAGATGTCCTTAAAGCCTCTTATCGTCCACGAAGAAGAAGTAGAAGTTGCCGCAGAGGAAGTCATGGATCAAATGGAGGAGGTTGAATTAATACTCTCAAGCCATGTTGCTATTGCTGACCCATTAAAACTCTCAGTGCTTCAACAAAGCACCTTTCTAAAGGACACTAAAAAGGCACACCCGAATTTCACCATCCAAATTAAAGACAATGGCGTGCACATCGAAGGAACTGACAGACAAAGGGTTGAGCAGATAAAACACGACATCTTGGACTGTTTCGGCAAAATGGCCGAGATTCCTTTGACTCTTGAGCCAGAAGAGGCTCAGTTCCTTGCAAGGAAAGATGTCAAAGGGCGACTACTGGAGACCGTAAATCAACCTGCGTCACCTGCTTTGTACACTGTGTCAGATTGTAAAGTCTCGGTAACCTCGCTATCCCAAAACTCTGCTAACGAGGCTTGTAGCTTTTTAAAATCCCAGCTTTCTCACTTCACCATACCGGTGGACGCAGAGTTTGAGACCATGTTATATTGTAGAGAGTGGACAGAGTTTGTGCAGGCTCTGAGTTTCTGCTCTGTAAAGGTGTCAGAGCGAGAAGGGAATATCGATGCGTTCACTCTGAAAGGGATGGAGAGTGAGAAGCAGACTGCAATTATGGGGTTTCTCACAACACCCATTGAAAGGGAGACTGTTATCCCCATGGAGCCAGGCATGCTGAAATACATCCAGATCCATCGTCACCAGCTGATGGCTGACATGAACCAAGTGTCCATCTTCCCCCTAGAAGCAGAGGACGTTTGTGGGTTAAAGGTAAGTGTCGCTCAATCAACATCACTTGAGGAAGAATGCAGGTCACTGGTTTTCTAGCTACAGTCTTATTGGTTTCTTTTGCCGTTTCAAAGTGACATTTCGTATTTGTCAGAATAATAATAAATAATAATAATACATTTAATTTTCAAGCGCTTTTTCAGGTGCTCAAAGACGCTTTACAGTGGTGATAAAACAAGATAAAATAGAATAAATATTAAAACAGCAACACAACATTACATTACTTTTTTTTAGAAGGTGCGATATTAAGTAGGCAAATGAACTCAAACACGTCATGCTACAACTATTTTAGTGCTTGCTACAAAAGGAAAACTTGCGCGGCTCTCATGTCAGGGGTACTTGAGTGAGTGACATGCAGGCTCTGCATGCACAGCAAACCACCAATCACAATCATTCTTGATCAGATCACAGCAGGATAACCGAGCTAGCTCAGCTTGTTACTCTGATAACTTAAAGGTCCCATGTCATGCTTTTCCGGTTATTACCCGTCCCCTTGTGTGTTATGAAGGTTTTTCTGCATGTAAACGGTCTGCAGAGTCAAAACCCTTAAAGTACACCCTGTAGCGAGTAAAACACAGAAAATACCTGTCTAT
>NW_011371238.1:0-2162 GCF_000735185.1 Notothenia coriiceps | reverse complement strand
CAGGTGTATATCAGTATGTAGTGTCTCTGCTTTAAAGAGTCCTCTCCTGCTGATGTTCAGGTGTATATCAGTATGTAGTGTCTCTACTTTAAAGAGTCCTCTCCTGCTGATGTTCAGGTGTATATCAGTATGTAGTGTCTCTACTTTAAAGAGTCCTCTCCTGCTGATGTTCAGGTGTATATCAGTATGTAGTGTCTCTACTTTAAAGAGTCCTCTCCTGCTGATGTTCAGGTGTATATAAGTATGTAGTGTCTCTACTTTAAAGAGTCCTCTCCTGCTGATGATCAGGTGTATATCAGTATGTAGTGTCTCTACTTATTAAAGAGTCCTCTCCTGCTGATGTTCAGTATGTAGTGTCTCTACTTTAAAGAGTCCTCTCCTGCTGATGTTCAGGTGTATACCAGTATGTAGTGTCTCTACTGTGACATGTCTCCATGCTTTAATGTTCAAAAAGCTCTTTATTGTTCTCATACTGCCTGTGCTGCAGCACCTCTTTTCACCCTCTGTCTGAAACCAGAGCCCAGTCTGCTCTGATTGGTTAGCTGGCCGGCTCCGCTGTGATTGGTCAACCGCTTAGAGATGTCCCGCCCCTTAGCCTATCACGTACAATGTGTTGGAGCGCTAGCCAATAGAAGTGAGAGTAATACCATGTTGTATAAGCTATTTTTAAGGCATAACTAAACCTTATTTCAAACAAAAACACATTCAGGAAACCCTTGACTTCCAGACGAGGGGGTGGTTGAATACTGACTCATTTCCAGGATTTAGGACTCATTCCTACAGCACGGGCGGTTTAGAGATTGGAAAATATGGGTAGTTAAATCCTGTTTCCTCTCAAGTTCCCTTTCTTTTCCACGTGCTCCATGTTCTCCCAACTCCCTGATCAACTTCAGTTTGATGCCTTAAGAAAACACCGATGCACTTAAGGGTCTGACAGTGTGAAATTGCACTGAAGTGGGTAATAAAGAAGGCTAGACAAATAATCTCCAGCTGTGGCAGACTGCAATGAGACAGGAAGCTCGGACTTGAATTTGTTCGATGTTTACAGTAGTAAGTGAGAGACAGGAATTTAAAATGACCGTACCTTAACCTTTAGACTCATCACAACGTCACATCTAGCATGTAAATCAGATAATGATCCATGGCCTGCTTTTGAAAGACTTAGTAGAGCATGTATATATAATAATGACGACTGCGTGTCCCTTTTCAGAGACACAAATGGAGGTAGAGGGTTATTAATCTGCTTCAGAGTCGATTTTCTTGTTCGGCAGATGCACAAATTCGCTGTTTTTGATGGAAGTTGATATTTCTGACACATTTAAATGCATGTAGGCAGTCTTACATGAGAACAAAACAAAGCCTGAGGCTGTATGGACACCTGGTGCTCTATCTACTATGAGATCAGTAAGTCAAAGTGTGTGTGTGTGTGTGTGTGTGTGTGTGTGTGTGTGTGTGTGTGTGTGTGTGTGTGTGTGTGTGTGTGTGTGTGTGTGTGTGTGTGTGTGTGTGTGTGTGTGTGTGTGTGTGTGTGTGTGTGTGTGTGTGTGTGTGTGTGGCCTAGCATTACTATACTTGTGGGGACCTAAATCTGTTTACACAGTCACGTGTGGGGACTCGCCGCCCTTATGGGGACAAATTGGAGGTCCCCATAAGGGCAATCATTACCATTATCAAGACTTGGTTATGGTTACGGTTAGGATAAGTCTCCAGGAAATGCATGTAAGTCAATGTAATGTCCCCTGAAGTGATGTATACATGGTATGTGTGTGTATGTGTGTGTGTTATCTACGAGTTGTTTGCAGTGTTTACACATAACAGTGCATTGACCGTGTGTATCACGCGTCAGGGGAACGGGGGGAAACTGTGATCCGGTGATGTCACGACGTCACAAAGGAGGAACAAGTTGTGCAATACCTGCGTCACCGGGACAACGAGAGGGGGAGGGGTTAACCTCTAAACAACATCTGTCATACGGAGACGCTGTTAGTGAATTTTATCCTGCATTCAGAGGTGGATGGAAAGCACCGGGCTGTCCGGATAATGTGACGGGAGACACTTCAGATCACCAAATATTGTGGTGTGTTTGTGAGAGGAAGACACACACACACACACACACACACACACACACACACACACACACACACACACACACACACACACAC
>NW_011371237.1:225571-241264 GCF_000735185.1 Notothenia coriiceps | reverse complement strand
TGCAGATACCGATCTTTCCCGATCCGATCTCTATTCAATGCATTAAGAGAAAAAAAAGCATTCAAGTTGTCCCTTAAGGTTATTTTTTTATTTAAATTGGATATTCTATCCAACATGGATATAGCTTCTTTTTTTCACAGCAGCATTGGATCAGTTCAGTTGTGCAGCATTGGATCAAAACAAAATAAAGCTTTCAGTACTCGTTAGCTTACTGCTACAATTAGACACTGCGCCCTGCCCACTCTGTTGCCAGATTTGAGAGAAATAAGCAACCAGGTCTATGAAAACAAGCCCCAAAGAAGCAACACATACATGATGTTGTGTAATTTGAAACCAAAACTAAGGCCTCAGGATGACTTTAAGACTTGAACATGGTCATTTTTGTTTTGTAATATTCAATACAAAATAAAAATAAAAAAGTATTAAAAAAAATCCCGATCCCCGATTTTTTTTCTTCCGATCTTTTGAAAATCACGTGATCGGCTCCGATCCCCGATCACGTGATCGGATCGGGACATCTCTAATGTTTACCAGTTCACCTTAAAGCCATGTAAACAATTCTATTATGCAGCCTCATACTTAATTATAGCTGCACTGTATATGTATATCTCAGATTAGTTTTGTGTTTGTATTGCCTTGTTAGTGCAGTTGAATATAGACAGGAAAGAGGGGTATAGTTACATGGGGGTGCTCAACGAGGTGAGCTTTAGACGCCCCTCTTACAATAATATGAAGAACAAATAGAATTGATTGCATGCTGCCACAGTCTGTTATATTCCTGTAACTGTCATGAAATGTGTTTTTCCTGCTAAAAACATTAGCCTAAAATATAAAGCCAACGCTACATGAAAAATTTGTATTTGTGCAACTGGACATCATTTGATGAAATATCTAAAGAGACAATGAAAAAGTGTTCAGGTGTCTACATTTGTTACAGACTCACTGTATCCATAATTCAAAGTGAAATAGAAAAAAAGGTTTAATTGCTGCCACTTAAACACTTGTAATATGAGTCCTGAAAAAGGTCAAATCTTTATATAGGCACTTTATAATCGCATGCAGAAGCTTTAGTCATATAAGTGGTTTTGCACAGTCCGGATATTCATCAGTCTTCCCTTTAATACGAGTGCTCTGTCTCATTATGCTCGTATCCTGCTGCTCCTGTTTCTGCAGGAGTGTGCTTGGGCATGCAGCTGGCGGTGTGTGAGTTCGCCCGCAATGTCCTCGGATGGGAAGGTGAGTGAGTGTGCAGTTGATGCCACTGTAACACAAATCAACATTTGACTCCTATGGTTCCTAATCGAATGATGAAAGAACACAGACCCGAGGGGAAGTTGATTTGAGCTCCTATCAGCTTCGCTTATCTTTTCCAGATGCCAACTCGACAGAATTTAATCCAGAATCCAGTCACCCCGTAGTAGGTTATCTTCCCAGCCCATATCACATCCTTCCAGCAGAGACTTCACCACAATCGGTTTAAACATCCGGTTTTATCTTGACAGGTGATTGACATGCCAGAGCACAACCCAGGGCAGATGGGCGGGACTATGAGGCTGGGGAAGCGGCGGACTATGTTCAAATCCAGCAACAGCGTAATGAGTATGTATCCTTCTTGAATGAATGGTACAGCGTTGGTTGGCTTCTAGCTATTGTGTTTCTGATGAGTGTCATTTCATTGTTCTAGGAAAACTGTACGGAGACGTGGAATATGTTGACGAGAGGCACAGGCACAGATTTGAGGTAAAGCAAAAACGTAGGGTCTGGGAGAGCAGAGCACTCCTGGTCCAATCTCATTATGCTTGTGCAGGCTGCAGCGACTCGCCGCTCCATTGAAATGTATTTGCATGGTTATAGCCAGAGTTAATGTTGAGGTATCCGTAATGAGATGACCTTCTAACCTCATTTGGAGACAAATCTTTCCCGAAACCTTGAACCATTCCTCATTCCAGGTGAACCCTGAGCTCAAGCACCACTTTGAAGGAAAGGGTCTTCAGTTTGTTGGCCAGGATGTGGAAGGAGAGCGAATGGAGATCATTGAATTGGAGAGTGAGTGTTTTTTAAACCGGCTTCCACGGGCTGTTGCTAATAAATGCTGAGTATCACCTGAAAGCTTTGACCGGGCTCATGTTTGGGATATGCTCTTACCGTCTCTACCACTATAAATGTTACCTCCTATGTACTGGAGCTTAATGGGTGTGTACTAATCCACTGCTCTTTGTTGTGTCAGATCATTGTTACTTTGTGGGAGTGCAGTACCACCCAGAGTTCACCTCCAGGCCCATGAAACCCTCTCCTCCGTACTTCGGTCTCCTGCTGGCTGCGGCAGGGAAACTCCCGAGCTACCTGGCCAAGGGCTGCCGTCTGTCTCCACGGTGAGCTCTTGACTGCTTCAGACGTTTCGAATTACATCTCATTTGCAATTTACAGAAATTGCAAAAAACATGGAAATACAAAATTCAGAGCAACAACAAAACACACGGGTATAATCACTCCAAAAGAGCGTAAACACTTAAGTGATGGTGCGTATGTTTCAGATGAGCTAAAATCCTTAGTGTTTAATGTGTTGGGTTTAAATCACTCTTTTTTTTTTTTCGTTGTTAATAACCAAGAATACGATGCACCAGCAGTTTGTTGGTTACATCTAAATCGTATTTTTCTACAATTATGCAATAAAAAACGAGATTGTCCCGTACTGGCTAATTCAATTTAAATACGTTTCTTTATTGGAATGGCGTCAAATCATGTACAAATATTGTTCCATAACCTGCTTACTGACATGAACTCTGATTAGCTTGAAGTCTACCTAAGATTAGAACATACTGTACATTTCCCCCATGGTGTACAACATAAAGACGTCCCATTATGTTTTTCATTCCCTTCGAAGTATGCCGTTATATTGTTGACGCTTTTATGTGTCGTTGAATTGACTCAAATGTCGTTGACTCTTCAACCTGAACGTCAATTTACAAGCATAATTGTATTCAGTGTCATAATCTCCTCTCTTACACTTGGTTTACCGTGAGTATTTTTTATCGCAGCTGCAATCACCGTAAAGCAATCGCTGTCAGGCTTTACTGCTGTTCTCACTTTATGTGTTGGTGTTCCTCTGCAGGGACACGTACAGCGACCGCAGCGACAGCAGCTCTCCTGAAACAGACCTCTCGGATCTCAAGTTCCTCTCTCTGTCCTGAGAGCCGGCGTGGGAAGCTGGCAGAGAAAAAGGCTGGACTGTTATTAAGAGATGAGGCAAACTGTTTATACCTTCTGATCTGTTACATAATAATGTATACAAAAATACATTAAGCTTATATTGGACGTGTATACTAAAGGGGTTTTACGCTGTGGGGGGTTGGAGTTGCTTTCATAAGCAGAAGCTGAGGTGAAGTGTGTGTGTATAGGAAACTGAAAGGAAACACATTTTTGAATACCTGTACAAATATATATATTTGTAGAATGGGAATCAGCTTGATGGTATACAGTCGGCAAATTTAAAATCATAAAGCTTGAGGAAAAAGTTGACATGGATATTATATGTTGCTTCTGTTAAGAATAGAAACTTAGGAATAAGTTTGAAAAAGCCGATCATTTATTAATTTGCACCAGCGAGAAAGAGTCAGGGTTCCAGTTCAAACATCTGTCCTTTAATTCAATCAAATGTATGAAAACACTCATAAGAAACATTATGTATTTGTACAATCGTTATTTGTATAGTCAAAATGTTGCTCGTAGCATAACATTTAAACATTTACTTCTTTGAACAGTGTCTGTTACTTTGTGTCTTGCAATTGTATGTGTTGATGTATTTCTTCTTTTAGGTTTAATGCCAGCTTGCATGTCATAACTCTCATTCAGAGTTTCTACACAACAGTGAGTTGGCTTTATGCCATTATGGTTTCAAATAGTCTTGCACTGTCACTCAAGAATGAGATTAAACGTGTTCACAAAGTTATGTTTGGGTGACTTTGGGGTCTATATTTATGTTTTTGTTGTTGTATTAAAGTGATTGTTTAGACGTTAGCAAACACCTTCAAACCCTTTGTAATGGGTCGTGCACTTTAGGGTGTTATTTCTTCAAGGTTTCTCAACTTCAACTCACCGCTCCTGCTTGCATGACTTTTATGTTTGAGACCTTTTTGCTTGCTGACAAATAAAGGCTTTGAACTCCATTGCCTTTTACTGCCATTTACAAAGTGTACTAAACTGACTTAATCATCTGAAGATCAGGTCCACTTAAAGTGACCTGTTGAGTCAGCTGTTTTAACAGAATAAAGAAGGCTTGGATATGAGATCTGATGCTTTAAAACTGATAGAGAAACCTAAAGATCTGATTTCAAAACATCCCCAACAGCCAACTTTAGAAGATGTCACATTTTCGCTTGGAGTCTTGTCAAATGTAATGAGCCTGAATATCTAAATCATTGCTGCCAATGCTAATTCTGTTGGAGACCCAAATGAAAACATGCTGTATTTTTATATCTATGATAGCTCAGTAGCATGTGTGATTGTGTGTTCATTCTGAATAAATATATTTGTATTCCTCTCGACAATTTGGCTTTTTATTGAAGTAAAGCTGAGAATCATAGCAACTTCTGCTTTTTACCAGCAACTATGAGACTTGGTTTAAATGAAAGAAATACAAGGGCGTGCATTGATACTCTAATGCGCTTTAAAGAGACTGAAAAGCTTTTGTATTCATTGATAGCAATACTTTTGATGCTGTTTGGCATTGGGGGAACTTGAAACTACTAGTGTTATTCTTTTTTTTATATATATATATATAAATGCAAAGGCTAGAAGATGTCTTATTCATTACAATTCGGTTTGGAGAGAAAAAGAACTTGTACGGTAATTAGTTGCCGTCTTGTGATAGCTGTAAAAAGGTGAATACATGTGTGTGCTATTTATTTGTTGTTCTCATAGAAACTCTTGCATTTAATGACACCCAAGTTCAACACTAAAATAGTCACAATGACTAAGAAGTAGACTTGTAGTCATTACTAAACATACCATTAAGCCTTCAACAAACCCATTGTAGAAAAGGAGTAGCCGTTCCTAGTGATTCCCAGGGCGGACATAAAGGACTATTGTTGTCAACTTCCCTTTTCAGGTAGCAATGTTCACTCTACTGACAATACCATAAAGTGATGAGAACTGCTGCAAATCCTGTGGGCAGACAGTTGCCCACATCCCCCACTGTCAATGATGTCACTCAGATACAAACCAGCAGGAAACATGAAGTTTTGTCTTGATATGGTATCAAATGCAACACTACTTCCTTTATAACCCCGCCTCCCCTTTTACTCCCACATCTGGCCCTCCCATTCCACAACAGCCCTCCCCGTATCCTTTTTCTACCCCACCTTTTGTCAAGTATAAACAGGGAAACTTTAAAAGTTCACTCCCCTGCGCAGCACACCCATGCACATGCTTACAGTATCAACACGGATGCCACAGCTGTACTAGGATCTACTTTTGTGGGACAGACTTTTCCACAAACCTGCTTTTTGAAGAGTTTTAGATGAACCACCATGGGGCAGAGACTGAGAGACTTGTGCTGCAGCCCTCACCTGTATAGGAGTTTGAGATGACTGTCAACAGATTGCTGATTGCGAGATTTACAAGGAGTGGCTGCTGTGGTTGTTCTCAACATTTGGAGCGTCAAAGATAAGGAACCAACTGGTGGAAAGCTGGATTTCTAGTCTCTTACAGGTAATATGTCTTCTTTAAGTATCTTGTAAAACCCTTAAGGTACCATCTATAGTGTTCAATATAAACCTCAGCTATTCCTGACCTTACTTGCAACCTCTTTCATAATTCGTTTGGTGTCCATCTTCTTTTGAACCCAACTTGTATACACATCTGACTCCCTACAAGCTGTATTCACTGTCATACCTTGTTTACCCCACAACCAGCAACCATGGATCTAACGTTGTGGCAGTACCAGTTCAGGATCATCATGCTGGGGGACTCCACAGTGGGCAAGTCCTCCCTGCTGAAGCGCTACACAGAAGACATGTTCCTGGAGTCCATCAACCAGACGGTGGGTGTAGACTTCTACGTTCACTTCCTGGAGGTGGAGCCGGGCGTCCGCGTCAAGCTGCAGTTCTGGGACACAGCCGGGCAGGAAAGGTTCAGGTGAGGACGCACCAGACTTCTTTGTATAAGATAGTACTAGAATATAAATATCCCAATATGACTCCTCTGCATGCAAATATACTATCCAAATAAACTAGCACTGGTTATTCCATTCACACAGGAGGTGTTCATTAGTGTTTGCCACTGTGTGTATCCACCCTGTCAAACTCACAAGATCAGTGTGTGCAGAGATGCAGTGCTGTATGTGTAATGCTTAAAGTTGAAGAGGCCGATTTTTCAAAGGGCGTTATTCTTCATGCTCAGCATATTTTAAAGAAAAAACAAAACAGTCAAATATTTCACAAATTCATTAAATCAGTTCTCCAGTTGAACGAACCGTGACAAATTGCAGACTGCCTGTTTGTGTTTACCTCCTCTCTGCCTCGTATCTGTAGCCAGTTTATCCCACATGACTCAGCTAAAAAGTCAGCCCAATCAGGATAGTTTTCCTAAATAAGTAATGAATAAAGTGTGTTTGTTTTTTTAGCAACGGGCTCCAAAGAGGACCGTTTAACCAGCCCTATGATTTTGGTTAAACATTCAGTGACTCATGGGGGAACTCTATGCCTCTTGACAGTTTCCTGATTAGGCTGAGAGAAACACAGTGGTTATTCATTTCTTGACTCTTTAATCAACCTGCTTATCTTTAAAAAAAAAAAAAAAAACTCTACTCAGACAGTGAAGAACATCAGCTGATTATTTGATCACTCTAACAGGAAGTTAGTAAGCCCGGTCTGACCTCTGCACCACCCAGTGAGGTTTTCATGTGTTGACATTCAAACTTCCTCTCTCTTTCCTCATGATTGAACCCCGTGTCTCTCCTCTGTCCTCAGGTCTGTCACCCGTTCTTATTACCGCAACTCAGTCGGAGGCCTGCTGGTGTTTGACATGACCAACCAAGCCTCCTTTGACCACATTAAGGAGTGGCACGATGAGGTGTGCGAGCGAGTGCAGCCGCATAAGGTTCTGTTTGTCCTGGTGGGACAGAAGAGCGACCAAGATGCTCAGGGGGGGAGGGTGGTGAGTCAGGAGCAGGCTGAGAAACTGGCCGGGCAGCTAGGGATGCCGTACATCGAGGCTTCTGCCAAGACGGGTCAGAACGTGAGGGAGGCCTTCGAGCTGCTCGCTCGGAGGGTCTACCAGGGTCTGCTGAGCGGAGAGGTGGAGCTGCAGGACGGCTGGGATGGAGTCAAGTGTGCCTCACCTCATGCGCTTCAGTTACAGAGAGCCAGCCTGACACGACCCAGCCCCACCACCAAGAAGAAGAAGAAGTGTTGTGATTAAACCGTGGACTGGCGGTGGTCTCCACAACACACTAATGTTACAATAGAACTAAAACCAGCCCCCAGGAGGTCTAATGTAGTAACGGGACCATCATGAAAACCACTAAAGTACAATGTTTTGACTTTCATCTTTGGGCCATGATGGCAATGTTGATCAGTTGTTTGGTAAAACAGATAAACGTACTATTAGATGACTTGCCACTTCATTTTGTCCAGCATTCATTTTCCCAAGAGGATTTTCCCCCACTGACTTTGGTGATTCCCTGACTTGTTTTGGTACCACTTTACAATAAGACCACCCTTATAAAGGATTCATAAAGGGTTTATAATTAGGTTATGAATTAGGGTGTAAACACTTTATTATGAACCATTTATAAACCAGTTCTAACATAGTTTTCATACATCAAGACAGGCTCACTATTTGGCAAGATGAGTAAGCCTTATATTGGCTACTCAGCGAGAATCAACTCCGTGAGCAAGAGATACCAAGGATGCTGGCTGAGGAAGGAGACGAAGTAAGCTAGGTAGCCAATATAAGGCTTAGCAGTACAGATAAATGTGGGCTCACTATTTGGCAGCCGGTCACAGTCGCCCTGTTTATCTCATGTCTTATAAAAGCTTATTAATAATGATTAATAAAGTGTTCAAAACCTAATTAATAAATGAATTTGGAACTATTCGTAAACCCTTTATAAGGCTAGTCTTATTGTAAAGTGGTAGCCTACCCTTTTTTTTGTATCTAACACCAGCAGCAGGTTGCCATGTTTGTTTTTAGGTGAAATGTCTGAAGAATATATTGATGGAATATTTACTACAGGTACTCAGGTCCTTTTACTTTTTTTCTAGCGCAATCTTCAATTCAAATGTTAAATTTTGCCCAACACTTGGGTTTATGACAACTAAAATCATGCCTATTTTCCACAGCTGTACTTTTTGGCTGTTGCTATTGACATGTTCGGGGGTAACATGGTGACAACGTGATATATTACCTGCTAATCAGCAGCATGCTAACACGCTGATGTTAGCAATAGTCACATGTTGCTAGCACAGCTGTAAACTCTTGTTTAATTGCAAAATCTCTAGTTCCTTCCTTTATAGGACTTTTAAAACTTGACAGAGCGGTTCAGATCTCGTTGGTGAGATGCTAGGCCAACAGCTGATCAGCCTAACATGGACTGATGAGGTCTTTGCTTACCTGAGTCCAGAAGGGCAGGAGTTGTAATGAGGACATATTGATCCACCACTGGTGCCAGATGAGAGTGCATCACAATGGCATTCATTGTATACGAGTGGGATACGATCACATCTTCTCTTCTATCGATGTTTGGACAGTAGGTTGCCAACCTTGGTGTCCTGATTTCCTTACTTGAGTGGTCAGAATGTGTGCTGTGGTTACAAATTGGCATAATTTGTTTTATTTTTGCTTGTGAGACCGTACAATTACACTGCTTTTCCTTCTTTAGAACCCATTTCCGCACCTTCATCTGTGATTCTTGTCTATGATGCTGGGTCTGTCGGTGATTGGCAGCTGTTATTTCGGGTGCCTTGGTGGAGATTATAAACATCCCCCTATGACTCTGTGAATTGTGCTAGAATGCTTTGGGCCTGAGCGGTGTTTTCTAGAAACGGCTTTGTTGCATCACAGCATGTTGAGAGCGAGCACTTGTTTTGGGCGTCCTTTTGTTCAAAAATAATTAATTTATACAACTCTAGGGTGCATTTGGATATTGTTTTATGTTGTGAGAGGTTTCCATAGCAATTACTGTCCGTCTGGCAGATTAAACAGCCTCCTGTGTTTCACTGACAGGTTAACTGTTGTATTTGTACAGGGATGCGTTCTTGGCTCAATGCAAATATACCACATGTGAAATGATCCTATTAGTTACAAAGGGAAACATGTATTTAACTAAATGCAACACTGTATGTACGACTCACTCATGTCAAATGTTGCAAATACAAAATGTCTCTTGATACCAGATCCTTTGTTTATGTATTTATTATTTTGTGAAAAGTACCATTTCTTCTATAATTGTTTTTGCTGAAATAGACAAAGGTAAAAAATAAAACTTGCAGGGATGGTGGCAAAAAGTGTCAATGTAATAAAACCTACCATCAGTAGCCAATAGGATGTTATCAAATATCCTGTTAAAATAAAACATTTTGGCATGAGAACACTAAATCGCTTTAGAATATTAAAAAGGTAAACCAGAACCACCTCATCGAAAATAAGTATTCCAGTAAATGTTTATTGAAAAAATTGCAATGAATAGAGCTCTGCCAGGCTTAGCTTAATGGCAACAAAAACAGAATCCGAGACAATAATTACATTTTTATGTGATGTATGTGGCACAGTACTCAAAAAGTTAGAGAGACATGACAATGAAACACTATCTAATATCAAATGAAAAAAGAAACTTCACCCAAAACATCCTTTTCTTCCTTATAAGTCAAAAAAACATCCCAACTGAAAAGGAAAAAAAAAAGACAATACACAGAGTGGGTACAACATATCAGAGAACAGTCTTGCTACTTTTTGGTTGTCTTGCGGATCAGCGCCATTCTCTGAAATGAAGAAAAAAGAAACCGGTTAGGCTTGTTCATTTCAATACGAATAAAAAGTAATGACATGTACGAGATTGATCCAAAAAAGATATGGATCTGAATATTTAACTGTGACCAACAGAAACAAAGCGGTGTGTCGCTCACCTGTTTGTGAGCCTCTGTGGTGCAAGCCTTCTTGAACGGCCGGATCTCATCGGAGCCGTAACCAGGAATCCACATGTTCCACTGGCGCTCTGAGAAAAGAAATGCTAAATGTCAGCACGACACAAAATCATTTCAACATCCACAACTGCCTTGACTACCCTTACTGTCATGGCAAAGCAGAGCTGACATTTTATCAGTCAGTGATTTGGTTGCCATGTTACCCCGAAAGCTGTCTGCAAACAATCACAAGAGCTTCCTGAGAAATGCATTGTCAGGGAGATGAGCACAAATTACCTTCGCTCAAGGGTAGAACGCAGCTTTTTCTATTTGACATAACGCTTTCAAAGATGTTTTTTTTTGTATTTTCTCAACAGCATAAATCCTTGAATGCCTCCTTTGAAGATGCCAGCTTTTTGTAAAATTCTAAAAGAAAATGTCTCTTCAGAAACGCCAATGTGAGAAACTGTAAGTAATATTTTGAGTGTGGATATGATTATGCAGGGGTAGACATTACGGGTAAAATTCCACTGGCCCGGATTAACACTGGCCCCCCCATTGTAACCACTGGCCCCCCCCATGGTAATCACTGGCCCGGAGCATTCGTCTAAAAAAAATCAACTAATAATGAAGAAAATGAACACATTTGTTGCAATAGTAATTTATGCACAAACTACATTATTACAACATTTGAATCATCAGTTCAGCAAACAGCGTAATTTTTTTTTTTTTTAAAGGAGTGTATAAATAGTGCCTCCGGACCAGAGGACCATTTATAATGTCGAGCCCTGTTTTGGTTTGAACATTAAATTAATGTTAGGTTAAAAATGAAACAATTAAACATCCATTTTATATAGGGCATATTAAGACAATCATTTAGTAAAGCAATTTTCCACAACAGATTACAGGGCTGCCATGTATGCCTGAAAACATTAGCTGTGCAAAGAAACGCTTAAACACTGCATTTAAAGCCAACTTACCCAGATGTAATTGAACATCCTTCACCTCCAAGGTGTTGGACTTGCGATGGCGAGCCAGCTGACAGGCCGCTGTCACAACGCTCTCTATAAAGTCATCTGCAATTTGTAGCAGCATCTGAGAAGAGACAGACATTTTGAAAACCATCCATCGGGCTCAGTAAAGGAAATTAACTTTCCCTGACGGCTGGACAGACCCCTCATTTTTCATGCAGCCAGGCTTTCCATAGAATAACATTTCCGAATGATGGATGTGGCAGTCAGTTAGGAAAGCTATAGAGCAACAAGGACCTGCAAGATGCAAGTAGTATTCATGTCACACTTTAAACTTCACTACCTAACATAATTAAAAAAAGATGACTAACCTCCTCAACATCCTCGTCCAGCTGCTCATTGGGATCGATCTCTCTCACCAGGTCCTGCAGCTTCTTCTTACTGAGCACCTGGAGGCAAAGCAGACTTATTCATGTTACAAAAGAGTACAGATGTTCTGATGTTGAGTCCTTGCTAAGTAGTGTAATGAGGGCTCTAGATAAAAAGGTGATAACAGGGACCCCATCATTAAATAAATAGGCTGACTGACCTGAGATCCCTCTGGACTGGTCCTGCCAGCAGGGCCAGGGGTCCCAACCTTCACTGCTGCTGCGGTGCTGTTAGCCATGTTGGTGGCCACAGGTAAAGCGAAGGGTCTCTGGAGTTTCACAAGAAGCAGAACTGTTGTGTGTCAGAGTCCGGAGTGACAATCCAAGGTGGGCACAGGAGTGATAGATTCTCGTTTACAGGGACCACCTCCGTAAACGTAAGAAACATGTCAATTGTCGGTTACTCGAAATTTGACTTGTATATAAACATAAGTTACTCCCTATTCACATTTATGTTATGTGTAGATATACTATGTTGTACCAACAAAGAACCGGCTCAGGGAACTACTATGTTGTGTTTGTGAAGACGAAGTCAGACGACAACGGGTGTTCCCCATTTGGGTAGTCGCACTGCCTCTTCTTTTTATTTCGCAGAGGAGAAACTCCTGTATGCGTGATGCTTTGTCGTGTTCTTGTTCGTTCGTCACTTTTGTCGCGTCCTTTGTGTGTACTGTGTGTTTTTGTGTGTTATTAGAGGTTGTTGTTTACATACTTATACCTACAATTTTTTGGGGTCGTTGTTCTGAACTCGCTAATTATCGTACCACAAGGTTCGCTCGTTTTTGTTTTAATACAAAAATGATCTACGAATTTTGTATGTACTCCTTTATTTTGGTCTAAATGGTATCGCTGGGTACCTAGTCCGTTGGTGACGTCTTTGTCTCTCTTCTTGGAAGGTACATAACAAGTTGTTATACAAGAGGTTATGACACCGCTTTACCACGCGCGACGAACACTATCGCGGAGAATAGCTTTACTTTGAACGTGTCATAACATACATGACGGCTCCCACATCCTCCGAACATAAAACGTCTTCATCGAACGTTTCATCCAGGCTATAACACTTTATAATTTGTTTTGTTGGTACGCTTAGTTTTATCAAGTAAAGAAAAATTACAGAGACCGTACTGTTTCATCTCCACTTATCTGCGGACTTTAACACAATACGACTTCCATTTACTCCTTCACGAGGTCACTATTAATTTAAGTCAGGGTCACGCAGGTCGGTTGAGAGACCCGTCTCGAGTCTTAAGAAGTGCAAACGACAGGACTCGAACAACAACTGCAGTCATACAAAATATTGATTCAAGTTGTGCCAAAGCTCTCTACAGAATTGTACATTTTCGTCTCAAAAGCATTAAGGGAACGCACTAATGTGTATTTGTGGCGTCGGTCGTTCGTAAAATGCGACAGTGAGCGAAGCGTGGTAACTCTACTCGCCCTTACTTTAGCACTTTCTCTAAGTCAAGGGCCGCGTCGATACTGGGACAGCCCGAGGCAGACCAGCCGTGCCAGGGCGCGACGCCGGATTGTCTCGTAGTGGTTTCGCAAAAGACTTGCGGTGTGATCCACACTGATTGAGCGTCAGGTGTGATAGTAACTTTAACGGGGAGAGAGGAGAGAGGGAAAAAAGTGGAAAGTCAGATCCTAGAGTCCAGAAAGCTAAAAGAAGTATTTAGTACCTATCCGAATAATTTATTTTCCGTATGTGATATAAAACGGAGGGTGACTATAAGATAATGATGTTATTATATCACGAGGAAGTTGTTCGCTTTTAACAACAGTGTTTATGTACAGCCAGTCCTCGTTCGTTTGCTGTCACAAGGGAAAAGAGTATTGAGCATAGAAAGGGGATACGTGATAGATGTGTTTAGTCTTTCACCTGTGGTCGGAATTATTATAAATTCTATTTTCATATATCCGGAAAAACACAAGTGTTAGTTTATTGGAAATTTTGTAGAATTTTAATCGTGTGTACGCTGTGTTTGTTACGTATGTTTAATTAATCCCCACTATTGGGGAGGTACATTTGTCATTGGTTAATGACGTTCCCCTCGGACATATATGAACGGTTGGAAAATTTGGAGTCCTTTAGCCCCTCGTAAAGTTTTACGTTTTACGCCGCCCCCACCCCCCCCCCCCACATCACCTAGCGGCCCTCGACAATCTAATTGTAATTGTACGAATAAACATCAACATTCACGTGACGGTCTTTCTCCACTCGTCTCTCATCTATCAACAGCTAAGAAAAGACAAAGACAGTTATAGACGGAGTTGGAGAGTCTGAAATCAACGGAAGATGATTTCTCTGCACAATGGTACCTTTGGTTTTGTTACACATCGAATAATTTCAGGCTCACCTTTGTCACATACATTTAGACTAAAACCAGTCTTTTAGCCCTCTTACGGCCCTCTTTATACTGGCGGCCCTTTGGCCTTGGCCGCGCCCGCTCAGGTCTCAGTGTACTTTTAGCTCAGAGGAGAGGGCGCTCTTTCAGCCCCGTCCCAACTTTCATGACCGGGACAATATAAACCTCTGTTCAAAGGAGGAGAGAGAGAAGAGAGGAGAGAGAGAGAGAGAAGTGACATAATGAGTAACGGAAGAGGTACGCCGGGGCACCAGTGACGTTTCCTATAACGTGATGAAGGATATTGAAGTAATCTCTAATTTGGTCGTATTTGGACTATTGTTTAAGATTGTTTCCACGAGACATACCAACAAAATTTTGGTCTATACATCCACCATACAGTCTTAGTCGTACTAAAGTGTTATTCCGCATTACGCTTGATAATAATTATTTACGGACTTAAACCTTCTGTACAAACAAAGTACAATATTGAATAGTTGTTTTTGGATTAATAAAGAAATAATGAAATTTACAAAGACAACGAGATACTTACGTAAAAACATAATACTTTATAACGGTAGATAAAGATAGTTAATCTAAATGTCAATGTAGAATTCCTTCGTAACAACCTAACTAATAACAATGTGTAAACAAAATCATAATATGCAACAATAACTTACTATATAAGAAGCATGAACTTAAGTTTTACGACATTACATAAAGGTATAGTAGTTAAACAAACTTATTAACCACATCAAGGTTTTCCATAGTCGATCCACCGTCTCACTCTCCGAAGCTACAAAGTGGCCTTTATATCTATATTTGTTTTCGCCTTCATCATACTTGCTCTGAATTGGAGCTTAGTAAAAGATCGACACGGCCTCCGTTAAAACTCCCTGAGAAAAACAATAGTTTGAGTGGATATAAGGGGCGTTGCTGGGGTTTTTGTACCCTGTCTATCACAACAACAATGACCATTCAACAGTTTGAATTGGACCGATTAAGATTCCTACATACCACGTCTTCCGGGGCCGCGATTCTAATCGACCGACTCTACAAATGGACATTACGTGTAAGTTTCGACGAATAAGCAAAAATCGTGTAATGCCACACAATCAGCGCCATAAATTTGGAAAAGGAAAAGAAATATCGGTGTTGTGTTCGGCTAACCTCGACTGTATTTAACTAGGGTAAACAGCTGAAAAAGACTAATAGACAATGTTAACGTCTAGTTTGCCGTATCAAAATGCCGATTCAAAAGACCTGACTTTGAGTAGAGAAAGCTGAAGGTGAAGCTCGCTATCTTAACTGGATTGTTTCGTGAATAATGATTAATTTCCTGACCGACATAGACTTCCGATAACTCATCGTGAACTTTACAAAAACCGAGAAATACTTTGGGACTAATGAATTAGCTACGACAAAATAGAGTTCAAACTTAGAAGAAACCAGCTTACGTGAATAAAATTCAGCCGAAACCTATTGTCTCGCAGTCCGATTCTACTTTGACATTACACGGAAACATCGATACACATACGAATTAATGGATAACACACAAAATGTTTCTCTTATTGGTATTTTTGTAGTCGTGTCATTACAGTTCATGTTACATCTCTTTTTGACTATCTACTATATTGTTTTGCCATTATGGTTACTTTTTATTTTCAATGTAGTTCTTTAACCTCGTATCACCTATATTGGTTAATCCTTTTTGATTCTCTCTCCGTTCCGTACGTCAATTATATACAAAAAAAGGCACTTTCCCAAACGTTCGTCAAAATTCGTACAACTTGCATAAACAAAGACATTAGGATTGAACCGAGGA
>NW_011371237.1:186048-225526 GCF_000735185.1 Notothenia coriiceps | reverse complement strand
GGATAAACTGATGTTTTTTTGTTGATGAGTACTGCAGATTAGGTTAAATCATTTGACCATTGAGACCGAAAAAACTGTTTTCCACCCGTAACTTTACATGGAGGCTGCCGCATAACTCAAATCATCTTCGTAATATCTATCAAACTATAGATCCTACATATCGACTGGACGTGGATTCTAAAAGTACAATATACACTTCTCGCGAGAAATCTAATCAAAAAGCGTTTTAATGGACAAACTATCCTACAATTTAGGATTTTCCAGAGAGGGTTATTTGTGAATAAACGACCATCTGTAACGTTTGCATTCAACGGGAGCACTAGAGGGCGAAAACTTTAAAACGTGATTATAGGACGTATTAAGCGCTTGAACAAACGACATATTTGGTCGTAATAAGGTCCTGAACAATCGGCCCATTTGGTCGTATGAGTTGGAGGACTTGTTGAAATATATATATATAATAAGTGATAATAGTGTGAGTTTGTCTTTCACTACATGTGAAGGTTGTTTTTAAGGGGTCAGTCTACTTAATCAAAAGGTCTAAAGAAATTCAATTTTTAATGATAGAAAATGCAAGCACTGTCAGATTAGAAAAGCATAAACCACTGAAAGTTTGCTTAGCGGCTAAAAAAAAGATTACTCTGACTGCGTACACTTTTCCAACAAACGTCTTGTCAATCCCTCATTAAAATCGACAAGGTCAGTGTACTTGTCGTGGTTAGTACTAATCCTCCTTAGAAAAGCAGTTGCATAATGTCTTGTGTGACTCTGAAGGAGCTTTGTGAAGTCTGAGAAAATGACCTCTTACATGATGTCATCGTGATGTCATCAGGGTTACCTCAGCTAACAAAGCGCCTGTGTTGCAGCCTGGGACAAAAAGTCAAGACATCTCTGCTGCTTCGATGTTAACGATTCTTCTGTGAGTCTTCCAAGTGTAACACGGTGCTTTCAACACTTCATTAATTAACAAAATAATTGTCAATTCATTTTTTCTGTCTACTGACTACTCGGTTAATCAAGTAATCGTTACAGCACTAACCTCCACACTTGCTTTACACGGAGCTCACAAAGACCTTCATGAGTGTGCTGACCTGACTGCGAAACAGCAAATGTTGCAGAGAGAGAGAGGAGCGATAATATCAAAGAGGAAATTTGGGCTTTGGGCTACATTTCATTTGCACTTAATCTTTCCAGCACATCATGCAGTCGGTCTCAACATATTCTCCAAACAGCTCCACATAACATTCAAACATCAGTGCATTCACTTCCTACTTTCTACATGATGATTTTGTACTTATGCAAATAGATATGCAATCATAAAGTATGTGTAATAGCATGCATAAGATTATATAGCATTACAAGCTGTTAGAGCTCATATCAGTGTCTAATTACAAGAAGGACTGCTGTGAAGCCATCAGGGGTTCTCACAAATGCGATGATTAAGCAAAAAAGTATATATTTATAATGTTTCATGTCCAGATAAGATCTTACAGGGATTTGTTGACATCCATTGTTGGATAATTGTGCTCAAGGAGTGTCACACGTGTGCCCTTGCGCACGATTTCACACTGACATGAAATTCATCTCATGTCAGTGAACAGCTGAACAATGTGTACACAGGTTAATACATCTGGCAGCGTGTTTGCACATGCATATTTCTGCATCTGTGTGTTTTTACAGAGTTTGAATCGGCCTCAGAGCGTTCACAGCACACTTGTCTACACCTGTAAACACCTGCAGGCCAGATTCGTCAGTGCTGACAGCGCTCTGCACTTTCAGTTGCGCTAAATCTGACTTTTGTGAAAAATGGGCAGCATGAGCTCACACTTTGGGAAGCGCCCTCGATGAAATGCTCTCAGGTGTGCTCGACTAGTCCTTTCAAATTAGCCTGACGTTGTTTGACTAATCTTCAAGACAGGTGTTTACACTAAATATCAGATGTGATTTAAAAGGGCAATCTTTCAAACATAACCTGTTTCACTGGATGCTGGAAACAAAGACACTAAAATAGAGTTTTTAATCAAAATAAATCCTCTTTCCCAGACCAACATGTCTCCTTTCACTTGACTATTTGTTTTTACAATATTACTTATTTTACTGTTATTGCTGCAGAGGCTTGTATAGGATGTTGTCTGTGATATGTAGTGCAGGGTACACTTGGTATTGTTTTAGATGCCAGAGTGTTTTTCAATCCAATTCAACTGCGCTCGTCTGCCAGGATGCAATTAAAGAGTGTGCTGCTTATGGTCCGGTCTAATCATTAATAGTGGCTGAAGGGATGCCAGTGATGATGTCACCACATTTGGCATATTTTCAAAGAAAAAGAAAAAAGTAAACACAAAATTAATTTTCTTTCATGCGTAGTGTGTTATTGGCCCTTTTCCAGTCACACTCATACATTGCACTGGATACAATATATCATCCAGATAGAAATAGCTGTTGTGAAAATTCATTTCTATTCTAAGGCAATGTTTGAGAGAAACTCCCCTGGAGGCGACTTTGGGGTTTTTGCCTTTGCAGACCATTTACATGCAAATATCTATATAACACAGTGAAGGGGAAAACACCAAATAGCATAATAGGGTCCCTTTAACAACTTGAGACGTCATTGTCATTACTTTAAAAATACATCTCATAATCCTGGTCTTTATAAGTAGGGGAGAAAATAAAAGTAGACAGGGAAAAATGGAAAGAAAAGTTGGGATTGATAACCCGGGCTGAACTAACACCATGCAGATGAGCTTCTGTGACTGCGTTGCTCCATCCATCTCTGTCATCCACCCTTGAAATGTCTTTATAGCCGTGAATTACATTACACCGTCGTGCTATGTTTACACGGGGGAGACACATCACATAATTGAACGAGTGTCACACTCAGATCCAGACGATTGTTAAATGTAAATACAGCATCGGCAAAGTGGCTCTGAAAACCCGTGTTGCATTCAGAACAGTGAATCGCTCCGTATTATTTTTGCAGTGCAGCAGATTTCCAAGAACTCTCCTCGACTCTAATAGCGTCAAAAACAATGCTCAGTTCCAGGTGATCTGATAGGCTGTTGAGGGGTAAGCAGCGGTACTTTTTGAGTGAAGATATCATCGAGTGTAATGCCATCACACACTCTCTCCGTCCTGCTTTTTAACACGGTGTTCTGAAAGACCGTCCGCTCTTTCCAATCACGCCTTTATTGTCCTGTAATGAATACATTTCCCATAAAAGAAAGCCGCTGTGGGAAAAGGGAAGAGAGAGAGGAAGAGTGATAAAGAAAGGCCCAGAGAGTAAATGAGGATGAAAGTGAAACAAATGACGCACACAAGCGAGCGTGGGGGGGGGTAGGGGTGAGAGGCTGGAGGGCTTTGGCCAAGTCTTTTGCTTTTTCCGGCACCTTCATATTTCACTCCCATTGCCTTCAGTTCAGTATAAAAAGGAGTTTTGTCAGACTTTGGTTTGTTCTTGCAGAAGCCAATCAGCATTCAGTTTGCTGGTTGCTGTGTGCGCCTGTTTGCTGGTCCGTTAAATAACCCTCATTAAAAAGGGCAGCAGCAACTAATAACAACGTCAGAACGGCACCAAGTTTGTCCCTGTGCCCTGCTCTCCTCTCCTTGTATTAATTCCCCCTTTAAGCCTGCTTATTGATTTCAGCCCCTCTATTCCGTAACTCATTTTATTAATAACACAAAGCAATAACAAGAGTGTCACAACCCCTGTTTCACACTGGCAATTAATACGAATAATTTAAAGATGGCCGAAGTGTGTTTTAGGTATTCTTTACAGTGCAGCGTCTCCTCATCCCGCAATATGAAACTTTTTGTATTCCCATCTCCTCAAGACTACACCTCCATAAATCTCTGCCAACGTACACTTGTGAAAGAAGGTGCGGAGTGAGAGGCAGAAAAAGAAAGGCGGAGAGGTTTGGGCCAAGTAAAACAAAATGGGATTTGATACCGAGACAAAAGAGACTATGACAGAGAGAAAGGGAGGCCAAGAGGAAAAAGTCACAGAGGGAGAGAAGAGCTGGTAGAAATGGAGGAGGAACTGCCTGAAGCTGTTTGGTGGTAAATTCTGAAGCGGACAAGGTGGGAAGAGAGGGAGACATGGGAGGAGGCAGGGAGAAATACGGATGTGCTAAGGGGAACATAAATGAATAAAAGATGGAGGGAGACGGATAGGATCGAAAGGTAACTGAGGTGAGTGAGAGAGCTGCTGCAACTATTAGATTCTCAGTAGGTAGTCACTTCCTCCCCTGCCTCTGCTGTAGTTATCAACTGGAGCTGTGTGTGAGGCCGTTAATGGGAATACTAAACTGTCACAGCATGGTGTGTGTGTGTGCAAGTTAAACTAGATACTCTTCATCAGCCCGAGTTTGTTTGCATTTGCATGAATGTTCAATATTTATATCTACAGACCTTTATCGGTTGGCTTGCCTACAAGTGTGTGGGAACACAGCATGGATGAAACTGTGTGTGTGTGTGTGTGTGTGTGTGTGTGTGTGTGTGTGTGTGTGTGTGTGTGTGTGTGTGTGTGTGTGTGTGTGTGTGTGTGGGCGGTGTATGGCAGAACATCACCGACTACAAGTATGTGAAAGTTTGTTAGATCCATCGGCAGCAACAGATTGTCGGGATCATAAGTAAATGTTTAACTTGTGTACATTTCAGGTGAATCACCTGCGGGGATGGAGGTTATGTCATTTATTTTGGTAAGACACCACCTGTTGGATAAGCTGGAGCACATTTGTCTTGCTCTTTTTGAAAATGCTTTTAATTTTTTTTAGGCAGGCCTGAAATGTGTAACCCACTACCTGTCACTTTGTGAACATGCCCAAGGCTGCAAAAATATAACAATCACGAGCACATTTGTGTTTCCGCTCTGAGAAGTGGGATGGCACTTCAAGTTGATAACTGCAGTTTATTACAAATTAGATGTTTTTTTAGATGTAGCTATTATTTTAATTGTTATGAGAAGATTGTATCTGCCAGTAAGGAGCAAGAAACTATCAGATGGTCAGACAGATTGTAAACGAGCCAACTGCTCAGACAGATAATCCAAACCACTTTAAACCTAAAGCGAGCGCACCTGGAAATGTTGAACACCTGTGCGCATGAATAACTACAGAAAGTACAGTAGGTCAAATGTAATGCGGGAAGTCATCCCTGTTCTGTCTTCCAATTAAGTTTGACTAACCTAAGGGTTCTTTATAATTATCAGACCGCTTTTTTTGACCTGTGGTTAGCGTGTTCCTAAATCTCAGCAATTACTTATTGTAACCAGAAGCAATGATGTCCAAAGACACACAAAAGAAAGATCCATGTTGTAATGAACCAGAAAACCTATTCCTTTTTTCAGTTATAAAGAAAATGCTGCATCCATTTCTCTAAAACTTGTTCGAAACAGCATTCATTAGCAGAGCCTGAATGTATAGTTGTCGTTAGTAGACTCGACTTGGCAATTCACAAAGGTGATAAGCAGTCCCGTGTGCATAGTGTCCAGAATATATTCAACCCACAGCATAATTTATGGCTGTAACAACATCAGGCGAGGTGTTAGTTATATCAGCCTCACACATAAACCCACACACAGACACACAAGTGAAAAGAACAACAGGGCAAATGCTGCACTGTTTTGTGTGATTGTGCTGTTGGTCCTCTGTGTGGGTGGGTGACCAAAATCGTGTGGCTGCCAGTGACGGTCAAGAGTGTCAGTGTGTGTGTGTGTGTGTGTGTGTGTGTGTGTGTGTGTGTGTGTGTGTGTGTGTGTGTGTGTGTGTGTGTGTGTGTGTGTGTGTGTGTGTGTGTGTGTTCCAGTCGAATATAACTATGGGTGTGTGCTGAGAGCTGAAATGAATATTGGCTGTTATCATCTCCCACTGCCAGCATCCATCCCACCTCTGTGTCCCCTCAGTGGCAGGTTGCTGTACGTTGGTTGCTGCCACATCATTTTCAGAAGGGTCGGATGGCAGGTTTTCGCTGCCCTAGACCTTCCTCTCACCTTGTTTAGAAAGATGTTTCTTTTTATTACATCATTTTTTCACTCTATACATGTTTGATCTAGCTATGTACAATCATAACATGTAATCATACTGTTACAGACAGAATCAGATCAGACAATCAATAGTAGGGGTACACATCTATCTAGATTAAAATAGGATATGAGGACGACCTACGAGAACTGTTTTTGCGCTTTCCGCAGACATTTCAGTCACATGCTGCCGTTTATATGACCTTATTTACACCATGTAAGCACAGTCATGTTAACATGAAATGCCCAGACATATATCTGAGACAAAAGGCTGGTGTTTGATGCATCAGGACAGATTTACAGACAGATATCATATGTTTGCTGTAATACCTGGCGACAAAGTTTACCCCCCTAGCTTTAAATTCAATATAAAATAATTGTGTCTTCCTCCTCCACCACCCCTGGTCGTTCTCGGCACTTCACAACTGGATGAGCAGAGCGGCTACCTACCTGGCTCTGTGATTGGCTGCAGTGCTGCTGAGCGCCTCACTGTATCTGTGCCGTGTTTATTGCTTCGTTCACCTTCGCCGTAATTGAGTCCCTTCCCCATGCGAAATATGCACCATCAGACGGGCGGCTGTGTGAGTGGAAGCTAGTTGACTGACAGCCTACACAACTCAATTCTGAGGAAACCTGATGGCTGTGTTCTTGTGTGTGCATGTGTGTGTGTGTGTGTGTGAGTGTGCGCAAATCTGTGTGTGACTATCTGCCAGACTGTGTCACCGATGTGGAATATGTGGGCTTCCATTAAGCTCTGCAGAATTGTACAGATATTAACCTGGCATATCTCCAAAAGGAAGATTTTTGTATTGAATTTCGAATAAAGTACCAAACAATTTAAATATATATATTTATTAGAGCAGGTGCTTGCTTATGCAGAATGTAGGATCAGGCTAAGCTAGTCAGGAGTGTGTGTGGCATGACAAAAACTCCAGTACAATGATGCATGTGTATGTGCCTACATGTGTGAGCAGAATACTACTCAGCCTCTTTCAAACACACACCTACACAGCAGCACAGACAACTGTAAAATGGCCAATATGCAAAGAGCAGGCCAAGTAGAAAAGGTGGATCATGATATATAATGGATAAGTGAGAGAAAGTGGCACAGAGGTTAAGGGAGCACCATGGAACAAGTAGAGGAAGAAAGAGGGGAGTGATGAAGTGTGTGAATGATGGCCTGAACAAAAGATTGGAAGTAGATGAGGGAATGAAATATGAACAAGCTGAATAATAGGAAAACAAAGTTTTGCACAGGCTTCGGGAAAAATAAGGGGAAGTGGGAGAGAAGACATAGGGTCATGGGAGCCAGAAAAAGTGTGTGGGAGATGAATGGAGATGGTTGGAGGGACTGCATAGTCTCTGAAGTGTACGTTGGGTGAGAATAAGCCTCCACCTCCAGGATATTGCACTGCAGCATAAGTAAAATGCATAGTTCAGCAAGCCCAGAGCAAAAGAGATGGTTGAGAGAAGGTACATCTGGAGGTACAGTACAAAGAAAAAGGGGCAAAGGCAATTGTCTATAAAAAGACAACAGAAAGTTCAAAGCCGAGGGAGGAAGTGTAACTTATTCTGGGAAACAAGAAGAGCGGCGGGAGAAGAGGCGGAGAGAAAACAAATGCAATATTGAAAATGAATCGATGCGGCGAGAGTAAATGGAAGCAGAGAGAGAGGACAGAAGGAAAAAAACATTTTATCTATGCAAATGAGAAGGGGAAAGCAGTAGCAGAGGCGTTCAAGCTGGCCACCTGGGCCCTGTCAATTTTCCCGCTCTCCTCTCCTCTCACTGTCTACCTCTCCACACCTGGCCCTGGCATCCCCACAGCCTGAGGCTACAGAATGAGAAGAGGGGGCGGGAAAGGGGTGCAACGCAGCGGGGAGGCAGGAGAGACAGTTAGCCAAAAGATCCATCAACAAGGATCCTGGCAATGAGAAGTCCCTCCTTCCCTTCACCAAGATCTGTCTTTCCAACTATCTGCAAACTCTCTCTAACAGCAGGAGCGAATGCACACACAACTACCCAGAGCACATGAATAGGGAGTGCATTGGCTCGGGTATTTAAGTAGCAACACATAGGAGTGGTAAAAAAGGTTTAGAAAATGGCAGGTACAGCGATTAAGATTAAATCGAAGAAGCGTGCTACACGTACTGGGGGGAAAAAGTATAAAAAACATTGTCTGTGTGAATTTGGGAATATGTTGTACTTGAAACACAATCACCTGGTGTGTCTCTCTATTTGTCAAAACTATCCCAGGGAAGCTCATGAAAAAGAGGCCAGCGAGGGTACATGGCATTTAAAAAGGCACAGAGCATCAAGACACAACACGCTGCAGTAAATAAGTTTGGAAATTCCAAAAGGTCTCTGCAGTCTCCCGAGTGCAGTGGAGTGTTTGTATTCATGCATGCAAATGTGTGTGTAAGCCAAACTGCCAACCTGCCTGTCTACTTTGCTGCAGATTTGTGCTCCCTTCTGTAACACGGCCAGAGAGTTATACACAAGTCATCATTTGGGATCAACCTGCTTTTTAATTACCTATGGTTTATGTTTGTTTTTAATTTTCCCCATAAGCTCATAAATCGCTTTCCCTCAGCGCAGCTCAAATCCATCTCCATGGTAAATAAGCATCAGTTATAATTGCATATACAAGAAGTGTGAGCTGTCACAAATGCTGTCATAGTTGAGTGAATTGTATAAGGAAACATACAGAATACATAAGTGATGATAAATACATTGGTAGACAGAGACTAAGAACTTTACTGCAGATACTTTGAAGTACTTGTACTATAATGGAGTATTTCGATGTACTGCTCCACCAGGATTAAAAAGCAATACTTTTTGGTACACTAAATCTATTTAATTTATTACATTTCAGATTAATAATGCAGGATTAATAATACAAAAGATGATCAGCCAATAATGGCTCATGTATTTTTATAGGTTAATATAAACTTTATGGAGCCCTTGGTGAAATGTATAAGTGACCCGCCAGTATGTATATATATATATATTAGGGTGGTCCTTAAAATTGAAAGTTGAAAAGAAAAGTCTAAGCTCCAACCCCCAGAATTCATTCTATTAGTCAAGAAAACTCTCCTGGTGAATTTGTTCCACAATCGGACAACATGTACCCCCCCCCCCCATTGACCTTGAACTTGAGCGTCTGTTGCAGCACCGTGGCTGCTGGTGTGGCAGCCCAGGTCGATGAGGGAGGGGTGCATGTTTTCAGATTGTGGAACAAATTCACCAGGAGAGTTTTCTTGACTAATAGAATGAATTCTGGGGGTTGGAGCTTAGACTTTCCGACTTTCAATTTAAGGACCACCCTACTGAGGCTAAACGTCAAGGTTGATGAGGGAGGGGTACATGTTGTTGGAATTTGAATGAAATTCACCAGGAGGGTTTTCTTGACTATCATAACGAATTACGGTGGTTGGAGATTAAAATAAATGAATTTGAAAATGTACATGGCACTAAGGAGGAAAACCCCAATGTATATATAAAATTTAAAAAACTCCTCATTACCAGCTTCAACATTAAGATGAAGATAACATTAAAGCATTAATAATCATAATCCCAAAAGATCATAGAAAAATTAGCAGAATTTGTATTATTTTAATGTCTTTTACATTTTGATGCTTATTCCTTTGTATTTTTACTGAATAAATATTTTTGAATGCGGGACTTTTACTTCAATCACATTTGTTTATAAAGCACATTTAAAATCAACCCATGTTGACCAAAGTGCTGTACGGAACAGAGCAGGTAGACAACGCAACCTTTCATTAAATTAATTAATTAATTAAAGAAACACAGACGTAAACATTAATACGCAGCTCATATGTACAAATAAACAAATACATAGGCACTATCAGCTTAATAAGGAGTCAAACGCTAGAGCATAGTCAATCAATCAATGGGGGGGGGCAATCTGAATAGAAAGTAGCACAGTTGACAAATTAACTGAAGTCACCCGGACCATCAGTTTTCAACTGATTTGTTTGATTACATTTGAAACTCTTATCTCAGTTGATGGAACCTTCAATCGTCCAGAGTTACATTTATCCAAGAAAGTTTGTTTCGCATTAGGCAGCGTTATCTAACAGTAACCAACAGAAACATAATAACCAGATATTGGCCACGTCTCCTCCATTATCTCTGTTGATCAATTCCTGACGTTGATGAATTAACTTCGAGTCAATTTTAAGACACACACTTCCTCATATAATCTTCCTTTCAGATTGTTAAACCTTCATATTTGTTGGCAGACACAATTTCCTGCCTCACAAAGCAAACGTCAACCATTCACCTCGTGCTGCTTAGCTGCGAGGATGGATGCAATTTAGGTTTACACTTTTGTTTTTGAAAGTCTTGGATGCACGCATGAAGTATGTCTTAATTGTTATTCCTTAATTTCAAATGCTTGTTTTTACTTATTGTACATTGTATTTAGGAATGCACAGAGTATGTCATTATGGCCCAAAATCAAGGCTTCAGATAACACATTAGCCAAAAGTCAACGTTTTTGTTGTTGTTCAAAAATATTTCTGTGCAAACAACTGAGGAATGAATGAACTCTACAACACAATAGAACAACCTTTCAGATAGCCTTCCTCTTTCACATGGAAAAGGTGCATTGGAAGCCTTTTCACCCTGCTATACAACTACCTATGTTTACTAAAAGTAGCCTTGTTGAAAATGTCTCTCGCTTTGTTGCAAACTATGTCTCTTAGTAGCAGTTGCTTTGTGTCGTGTTGCTGCATGGAGCACTCACTGCTGCTAAATGGGAAGTGGCTGTTTCTCAAATGTCCCAGAGCAGTTTTCTTTGCATTTCTGGGAAACATTTCTTACAAACTGCATGGCGCTGATCATTTTTACGAGAGAACGTTATACTCCCACCGAGCTGACATTTTCATTGTTCTTAAATTAAATCCAACCACACGTCTGTGCAGCACACTGGCACTCTTTATGCTCCTCATCATGCCAAAGTCGTGTCCAGCCAGTGGCTTATTTTATGAATCAACAGCAAATAACTAAAAACAACATTTAGCCAGCAAAACATTAATGTGACTAAACAGATAAACATCGTCCACTGCCATCGTGGATACCATCTTATTGCAGATATGCCAATGGCAGTATAAAAATTGCAATTATAAGCCACTATCAATGTTAGTCAAATAATTCACTGCATCCCTACATTTTAATGATGTGGAAATCTCATTTTAAAATGAAAATCATGCATCATGTGTCATTTTGGATCACTTGTAAAAAGAAACTGCAGGCTTGGTGACTAAAGCAGTTGCTGTGGTAAATGGGAGGACAGATGGCAGCCATCTTGGCCCTTGGGAAGAGAAGAAAATAATCAAGAATGAGAGAACATTCCCCTACGGCTTTCTTTTATTGGTTTCTCTTGCAATAAAGTATGTTACTGTATTTTCAGTCAAGAGGCAACAGTGTCGTGCTGCGTGTATTCTACGGCTCTCCAAACTGTAGGATCTATATCGCAGAAATAAAAACCACTTGCTGTCCATGGCTACCGAGTCCACAAAGGCAAAAATGACTCTGGTACGGAGCAGAGAACCCCACCGGCCTCTTCAAGCTGCTTCACATCTCCGTTCAGCAGTAGAGCTCGGCGGGTGGCAGGCGCTATGAAGCACAGTTTCTCCGCAACTGCACCCAAAGCCCAAGGCCTTTGTCAAGCTCATTCAGGATCACAGATTGTGTGGCTGTTCCGTTCCTCTACTGCAACGGCCAGGAAGTAAAGACAAGGCCCTTCTGCAGAACATGATAACATTATTCAGCCGACTGATGACAAATAAAGAACCTTGAACCTCGAGATGGACACGGAGATAGGGACACGTCTGTGAGTACAAGTCAAAGCCCCGCTTCAGTCAGCTGGTGCTCTTAATGGGAGGTGAGGGGGGTGTACCTGTTAATGGCCATGAGGTGAATGCACTTAAATGCTCATCCAGCCGCACGGGAGAAAATGAATCCTGGTAGAGTGTCGAGCAGAGCTTCCCTCAAGGTCGTTGGTGCTTGGCCACTTTTTAAGTGGACACGCCAACTGTAACAATCTCTGCAGAAACAATTGCAGCACCAATCCAATTTGGCCTCTCCTCTCCTCTCCTTAGTTCAGTGCAGCCGGCTGCAGAGCCTCACTTTTGTTTTGCCCAGCTGAAAGCAGAGCATGAATTGATGACCTTATGAATCTCAAAAGAGCCCAGCAAACCATGGTGTTAAATCTCGCCCTAGCACATTAAGCATGACCACGGGCCTTATTCCTCTCATTTTGAGTCCTTTTCTTTCTCCTTTATTTGCCATCTCTCTCTCCCTCTTTCTTATTTCCTCGGGTACTAGTGGGGGTTGGAGAGCGGACACCTTGTCGAGGATTGTTTTTCGCGTGCTGCTAATTAATTGCCTATAATGAATGGTTGCTTACGGTTTGCTAATGAAGTGGATCAAAGCTTCCTAGTCCTTATGTTGAAGCCGTTGTCTCAGGCCTGAGTAAGAGATGAAGAATAGTCAGATAGAGATAAGCGGAGAGAGGAAGGGTGTGTCTGGGAAGTATTGTGAAAGCTGCACTGGATTTCTTTGGAACACTTGGCATTTATCCAGAATGTAGTCAGTCAGAGTTTGATCTATTGGCAGCTGCCGTTATCGCTCGTCTTTCGTTGAGTGATAGCGTTTGGTTTAAAAGTGCACGCAGCAAAGCGGGATGTGTGGTAACATTTGGGAATCTCTGATAATCTTGTGATGCTCAATACAAAATGTTGAAGCTTTGATTTCTCCCAACTTCAAATGCTTCAAAAAATCATTAGAATAATCGTATCTTTTCCGATTACACAAAATAACTTCCTTACTGAAGTTTCTACAAAGGACACAACCACATTATCGATGTCAGACTTGATCATGGCTTAACATGAATCCAAACTCGTAGGAGAGACATTGTGAGAGTTTCCTAAGATAGAAAACTCATCCGAGACCTCTTCAGCGTTGTTTTGTCCGCCTTCTGAAAATCTCCATCTGATTTCCCAGTAGATAGTGCACTGCTTTGACTGGCAATTTTCAGCTTCCGACAATCTCATCAAAGCCAACCTATTAATGCCGATGATACGAAGAAGGATTCTAAATGGCAGGCCGATGAATAGCCCTGTGCGTGTGTGGGTGTTTAATTCTCAGAGTCGCCGCGCAGCTTTCTCTGAAAGTGGGAGGACTGGCCATGAGCTCTGGGAAACAATTTCGATGCTTGTTTGCTTGCGTGTGTGTGGGGGTGGGAGAGTGTGTGTGCGCACTGTGACCTCATCGATCATGACACCTAGTCTCTCAGGTGTGGTCACCTACACAGTGCTTGCCCTCTCTCCGTCTTTATCTCTTTGTATCACCATCCATCTCTCTGCCTCTCCTCCTACTCCACCTTGTCCTATCTCGCACCAGCACCCTGTACTTTTTCTACTTTTGTACCACCCTCTTAATCTCCCCCTTACCTCCTTCCTCTTTTTTTTCTCTGTCATTTGGCACAGCAGGGGTTGCTTTCCCTCTCCTTCTCCCTTTTTGACACCCATTTCAGAGCTGAAATCCCGCAATCATTCACTTGTTTGTTGGACTCCTCTCTGCCCGACTTTCTCCTCTGCTCCACTGGTCTGTGACTCAAGCCCGTGGTGCCCCCCCCCCTCTCCTCACACCCTTCCTTCACTTCTTTTATACACTGTGCAGCCAGCCATCTCTTGCTCTCCCCCCCTCTGTTTCACTCTGCCTCCCTGACCCCATCAGTCCCCTGGTGCCCCTGCTAAGCCTGGTCACTCTTCATCAGCTCCTCCACTGGACATGCAGACCTCCCAAGGGTAAAAGGGAAACAGGGGTCTTTTTGGCAACCTCCATGCCAAGCCTTGACAGTTTCACCTGGGTTTAAGTCCTTCACTGATCCTCCTCACACCTGGACGAGCACCTCATTACCGGCCGTCCCCTCCTCTCGTCTCCATGAGTCTTCCAGATGGGGTGTGTATTAGCCTCTGCACTGGCAGAGTACACAGTTTCCAAGCTCTTCAATTTTAGGCACTTGCCCTTTTAAGCTCAATCAGTCTCTCTCGCCCAATCACAAACAGCGAGGGCTCCGCCGGGGTGCCTGAGTGGGGATAATCACCTTGGTTACGGGCGCTACTGGGGATCGCTGTCTAGCCAAGTTAGCACCGGGCCTTGTGGGAGCTTCGAAGACAGGTGTCTCTGCAATGAGGAAGGGTGTTCAACAAGCCCAGGGCCAAGCAAGAGGTAAACGTTTACTCTTAGTCATGGAAACTGTGTCACCAATAGCAAGGAATGCCCCCCCCTCCCTGTTTAATTATTTTTTCGGACTGAGGACTCCCTCCATGTCTGTTAACCATTATTTAACTTTGACTGGCTTGAGACATTAGTACACATTCTACCCCAGTAGAAAGAATACATAGCAACTACCTTTGTGTGTTGTGCCAAGAAGCAATGCGGCGGGAACGGCTGTTTACTGATTTCACACTCCCGTGGCAAAGACAAATATACAGCGAGAGGGGTCAGTGGCTGGAGAAAAGCTGCTGGCTCAGGGGACATCAGGTCACGCTACGGAAAGCTGCACCAGAGGAGGACGTTACTCTCTTCTACTGAGCCAATCAGATGGGATGGAGTTAAAAGCGCTGGATTGATTGGCAGGCCTCAAATGGAGGAGACGTCCTTGGCATCCTACTGAGCATTAAAAAACTTCAGCAGCTAAGTTGGTGAAACGCCAGTTGTTCTCAGAGAGCGACACGTAAGGACGACATAGATCACCATTATGATAATCACAAGCGGCACTGTCTGGGGAATAGTAATGGGAAGGAGATGAGGTGGCAGCTAGAACGAGTGTTTCTACATTAGCACTGGCCTGATTAGATTGACAGAAAGTTTAACTAATGGACAATTAAACAAATGGTCAAATGAGATATAATGCTTCAATTACCAATTGGTGTCTTATTGTGCCCCTTTCAATCATGAGGCCTCATAGTACACACAACAGACTGCAACATGGTGCCATAAACGAGATGTGAAAAGGCTTATGTGATGGTCCTGTCAAATGAAGTGATCTTGCAGTAGAAGCTAAGTAACTTGCCAGGTGTTATTTCTCTTTACATCTATTTACGTCGATGTCAAAATAAAATACTCACTGGCCTATAAAGCTGGAGGGGGTTATTGAGATGCAATCATTGTGTGAAACAGCAGCAGTTTCAAAACAAGGAGTTATGGATCGCATTGAAGACTGGGGGGCAGATTAGGAGATAATTACTGTAGAATACATCACCTGCACTAAACGGTGATACGAGGAACTTCTTCTGCTTCTGAGTAATAGACCTATAAAAGCTCAGGGGGAGAATAAAACCAGCCCACACTAAGCTCTGTTACTCTCCAAGTCATGACTTGCCCAAAAAGCGACACGGACCAATTTGTTTATGGAGCTTTTGTGTGAGCAGTTGCACAGCGGAGATAGAGGACTACCCTGTCAGGACCCTTTAGGACTGCAGCGGTTGATCAAACAGGACTGTGCACGACAGCATTCGGCACAATTTTTGTTAAAAAAAAAAAAAGAGGCTAATTTCAGCTTCTCTTCCATTGACGGGCATGTCAGCACCGTCTGCAAAGTTCAGCTTGTCCAATTATTGAGACCTACAAAAGACAGGGAATCACCGAAAAAAAAAAGAGAGACTGAAACACTGAAGTCTGATTGTTCGCCGAGCACAAGTTTACACCGTGAACCGGCAGATGGCAGGGCAGAGAGCGAGGAAGTGAGGTCTCGCTCTTTTTAATTAAACTGTCGACAAGTTTATTTTATTTTAAGACGAAATTATCCTCCAAGGTTTGGATCAAAGGATAAACCTTGGATTGCTGTGAAGACTTTTTCTGCGCATTAGAGAACAAAGATAGACGCTGAAACAGCAAACACTGCGCAACGTAGAAGAAAGTAGAAAGGCAATCTCAGCTCTGGCATGATGCAAATTGCGCCTGACAAGCATCAAAAACTGCAATTGGGCTCAGACAAACTTGCATTAGCAGTCCTTTTCCTATGTTCAAAAGAAACTCTAAAGCACTATGCTGTCTGCAGGCAAGGTGTAGCTATGTGTACACGTGTGTTCCTGCACTTAAGTGTGTGTTCATGCGCGTCCACATTTTTGGTTTTGGTGTGTACAGCATTTCCCTTGATGTTTGTGTTTACACGCTAGGCCTCTCTTCTGTGACTCACAGCGACATTGATTTATGCATGGCCTGTGCGTGTGCGTGTGTGTGTGTGTGTGTGTGTGTGTGTGGGCTTGCACACACACAAAACTATAATTGGTATTCAAATCTCCTCCCACAAGTACGTCCAACTGCTGCCGTTTTTCAACCGCCAGAGAGCCAGCCAAGGTCCAAACAGCATGATGGGAAACAAGCTGAAAACGGATGGCTCTCATTGCACACATTCAAATAAACAAATGGAGGTGATTTAATGCACACAGCGATAAGGAAGGCGGTAATGGAGGTATGGGAGAAAAATGGGGGGGAGGTGGAAGAATGGAAGTGATGGAAGGGATGCGTGGTAGCGATTAAGAGTGGCCAAGTAGCAGAGGTGGAGTTAACAGCATTTGTTACGTGGGGTTTAAGTTTGGCCTGTGGATCAGCCACCCCCACAAACCGAGCACTGTGCATAAACACCCAGCGCTGATTGTGTGTGTGTGTCCCTCAGGCCTGCCCGTCAGACAGACTGTGAAGTCTTTCTGCCTTTCTTCTCCCACTCTTCCTTCCTCCCTCCCTCGCTCGCTCTTTTCTGCCTTTCTTGCTCCCTCCATCTCCTCCATCCCTCCTTCTCTCCCTCGTTCTTCAAAGGAGGGCCAAGTCTCCCAGCCACGCCATCTTCACAGCACCCTCTCAATCTCTCTGTCTGCTCATCCGTCTATCTGCCCAATCAATCTGTCCATCTCTATTCTGGCATAATAACAAATCCCCGTCGCCTCCCACCCTTTTTTTTGTCTCCCTTTTGCTTTCTGCTAGATTAGTTTTACCATTTTCATCTTTGGAGAAAAAAATGACACGCTGATTTGTGATCAGGATTTTTTTTAAGCATGGTATGTGTGCACCTGTGCAGGGTGTTGTGAATCAAACCATCTCTGAACGTCCTTCTCTCCCTCCTTCCTCCATCCACCCTCTGCCTGCAACACCCCTCGCTCCACCCCCCGGCCCCCTGTCTCTCCAGGCCCCTGTCAGCGGATAGATTAATGGCAGTGATCAGCGAGCAGCCCCCAGCAGAGGTTGCCTGCAGCTCAGGCAAAACCCTGGCACTGTAAGCAGCACACAAACACAGACATAAAGCACATTTACATGCAACACACAAGCACGTTCAGAAATGGACGCCCAGACACACACGTGCACAAACCTCTCACACAGTACTCCAGTTAGACTAACATACAAAACGCCTACACACTTTTGCATAAATCAACCCTCCACTGCTAAACACGCAGACATACAAATAGGACCAAACACACGAGGGACGAAATCAATACACAGGCCGTGGTGAGGTTGGTGTCAGTGCAGCCGGAGGAATGGCAATGGAGAGCTCCATATGTAAAAGAGACATCAGAATAACACAGCAAAGGTCTGACGGGGACAATGGCCAACCCCCCACTCAGCCAAAGCCCCCAAGTGCACAACAACCACAAGACACAAATCAATAAGGAAACATCCGTGTGCACTTCCTCGTTGCCATTCCTGCTCAGTCAGATTTGCTGAAGCAACGGTTAGTATTTAATATAATGAGACCATATTTTACCACTTCAAAGCAGATGACACTAAATACCTCAGAGTCATGAGTGAGCCTAATCCAAATCCCTATTTTTGCAGCAGATGCACTTGTCATAGGGTAGTGACCATGAAATATACTGTGCCACTAAGGGAGCGATGCAGGACTATCCCACACTGAGAGGGTCCAGTGGGAAGAGTAACAGCAACAAAGGCACTGCAGGAGCCATTACAATGCTTCACAATTGACTGTATCTGATGGTGAGGTCTCAAAGGTCTTTTTAGTCCATCACACTGCTGCAGCATATAAAAGCAGTGACCGAAACACTGCTGGGTGTAGTGTGACACACGTCTGGTCCACTGCGGGCATTTGTTATGAGCTCTCATGTGGCTGTCAGAATCGGAGCTCTCCACCTACAGCACATATGTTTCATGCAGCAGCTATAGCAAAGTGAATTCCAAACACCAAACAATTACAATATCGTGGCACAAGCAGGTAAACAACAGAGCTTATGAAATATTCCTGTGTGGGTGAAAAGTGAAAGCGAACATTTCACTTTTGAAATGTGTTGGGGTATTTCCATTGTAAGATTACGAGAAGTGCTCCACACAATGACTCATACTGAAATAGAAAATACGGATATAGCCCAGACTTGCGCAATGGCTTTTCTAATTACCCCGTGGTGGATAATAACCTTATTCCGCAGGATGATTGTAGCTTGTTATAAGTACACGTGCTTTTGTCCCGCGCTGAGCGTTTACTTCCCTTTCCCCCTGCCTGTCAAGTCAGAATAAGCCCAGTGGCGTTTTCTTACAGGACTTGAGCAAACTTGCACGGTAAAAGCCACAACACACCGCGGAAGCTTAGCACTCTTCTCATTCACATCGCACTCATTCACTCTCTCCGTGGTGACTTACCAGTGCGCACCAGGCAGGCGACGGTGAGGATGGTGAGGGGGACGCAGTAGTTCCAAACGGACGCGAAAGCCATGGCTGTCGCTGATATTCCCCTCTGATCTGTTCCTCGTTATTCCTCTTCCTTGGAGAAATCAGAGTGACATGAACCCGCAGGTCCACTCTCCAACGGCTCCTTCAGCGTCTGTGTGTGTGTGAGAGTGCGTAATGTGCGTGGACGAGTGTGTGTGTTCAGTGAAGCGCTCAATGGCAGGTCTTTACATTGTAATGCTCCCTCCCCACACACACCTATATTCTCCCTCCCTCTTGGAATGACTGGATATGATGGCTTGGCTGGTTTTTCTTGGTTACTTTACATTGTAAATATATTTAAAAGATTTCCAATGGGGCGGGCCGGTGTGCGTTTCCGACCAATCGCAGAGAGCCGGAGCAGGTGGAGGGGTGTGCGGAGGAGAGATAGGGGCTGGGCTTGCTGGAATACATCGGCTCTACACGAGGAGAGCAGGGGAGGGGGTGCATCTTCCAATTAATAGAAATCAATCCGCTCTAAACGTGATTGATAACCAACATTAATTTCCCGGTACAAATAACCAATGTATTTTCAAATTCAGCTCCACGGACCGAGAAAGGATGTGTGGCACAATGATTAAGATGACGAAAATGAATCAGATGTTAGTCGTTTGAAGAGACAATAATGCAGTCATTAAGTGCATTCTGAAGTCAATTTCCAAAATATTATGTAAATAAATCAGCATATATTTGTGTGTGCTTATCTGAATGTCAGTAATCATGCGAAATGCAATGTGGATTCACTTTCCCACATGTTGGCTGGTGGCAAACAATAACTTTCTGAAATATTATAATTTTGTATTAAAGATTATTTGCTGATCAAAACTGGAGGAAAGGTTATATGTTGACTCACTGCCAAATCAGCAGTAGGCTATGCAGCAGTCTTTAAGATTAGGGGACATTAAGGTGCAGAAGCTGCTCTGTCTCCAAAGAGTGCCCGGGACTCATCAAGAAGCAGGAAACAGACCTGAGTGTATTCCGTTAAATCGCCCTTCACGATGGACGGTAATGACCCGCAACATAAACTTGTGCTCTGGACGAACCAGTGTTTCTGCTCTTCTAAAGTCAGGGCTTATTAGGTCCCACTAAAGCTCTTTAACTTTACCCATGCTGTGCCCACAGTTTGCCCATAATTGTGTTTTCCAGTCAGAGGCTGCTTCTCCATTATGAAAATTGTTTCTCATTCCGCATCTCTTTTTTTCTCTTCCTAATCTACTGCTATACCATGGGTTTGTAGCCTGCGAGGCTTGAAGGGAACTTTTTATCTTTTTTCAAACCATCTTTGGCGCCGCCTTCAGGTAAGATTATGAATATCACGTCATGGGTCTCAAATCTGTTTAGGGCTCTCTCTCATCTGACACGAATCCTGACACTTTTGGTTCAAAATTCAGACAGGCAGTTATGTATCAAAGCAGTCTATTATAATTAATATTAATGTTTCCAGCCTTGACTTTCTTAAAGTTGCTTTGAACTCTCGCCTCACATCTGACCTCTTTTCCATGGATGTGTGGGAAATCTTTAAGTCTCAGCTTCAGGCTCTCTACATTTCATGATTTATTTATTTTGTAGTCAAGTTATAACCTCGTTTTTGGGTCGATAGTATCTGGATAACTCATTCCCTAAATCCCAACCCATTTCTCCCTGTCAGGCCCTCTGTGAGTGTTTGTTCCCCGGTTGGCAGGGAGTCGGTGGCAGCGGCTCCCCCGCACCAGATGGGGCATTGTCAGAAAGTAATGAGGGGAAAACACCTGCTTTTCCAGCGAACTCCTTCATTTCCAGCCATTTGACACAACATATGCAGGTTGCACATACAAAACCAAGTGACCGTGACCAGAACAGCACTGGGCGATGGCATTCAGTTAGAAATGCCTGGCACTTTGTTGCATTAGTCAATGAACTGTCATGTTTGGTATAATTCACCTATACTTGTAGGTCGGCCTACTGGAGGCTGTCAGGCCCACCTGAATAACTGTCACCACTGTGGAGCTGCCACACTATGTTGTCACATATTTGCATCCCTGTCATGTAAGGGCCCTTCCTGCCCCAGACACAACATGTCTGCTGCTATGTATTCTCTTCACAGCTCACGCTTTTCCCAAAGCTGTTGTCCGTCGGTTTATCCATGAGACACTATCAAGGTCAAAATGTCTCTGTAAACTACACTTCTCTCCCTCCCAACCAGAGGCTTATACCTCAGGGACATCTCCGCTGCGTGAAATCCCTGATGTATGATCTGGTCTTTTCTGGCCAACCGGTTGAAGCCCTAGGACCAAAGCCCACTGGGGAGCACCCGGCTTTTCACTCATGATTGACTCAAAGGCCAAAACAAGAGGATGCTCGCTGGCATTTCAAAAGCAGGCATTTTAAATTTACAACATTGTTTTGTTTTCCAGCAGAGCGTGAAGTTTTTTGTTTTTAAAGTCACCCCATCTGTTGTCTCTTTATTCCTGGTCTTGACTTAATACATAAAGTGAGCAGAAGTTTGTAGAGAAATACCAGGAGTCTGTAAAATGCTCGACAAAGAATGTCTGCAGCACAGAGGAGCTGTACAGGGGGCTTTGAATAATCAGTTTAATAACATTATCCTGGCTGTGTGTGCTCCGTGGCGCATGCAACCGTTAATGGAGTGTCATTGTTAAACTGCTGGTTCGACCATTATTAACGACGGCCCACGGTCAACCACACACCGATAATAAAACCACATAAAACCCAACATAACTTCAACAGACAAGCGTAATGAAATTCTCTGCACGGTTACTGAAATAAGCGATGGTGCCATGGCATCGCGTTGGGGTTATAAAGCAACAGAGGAGAAAATTAAAAAGATGAAGTTGTAGACTATGATGGTTAATTTGGGGGAAATCAGATTAGACTAAATCTAGTTCTTATTAAAAGGGAATTTTACCTAGAAGTTTAATACCAACTTTAAAGAGAAATCACAGATTTATTCTAACGCATATTGTCAATCTTCAGCAAATGTACCACTTGCAGAGGCCAAAGTTTGATTAGATTCTGAGGTACCAAATAATGGAAGGTTTTGTCCCACCTGACTTAACAGAATTCCTCTATAAAATGTCACATAAAACTCCTAATAGACTATTTATCTGCTGTTTTGTAACTGCTTGTCCAGATGTATTTGACATGTATCCCGGTTTCAATCCATTTTTGTCGTGTTCACAATGACATTTAACATAACTATTGCTCAGCGGTCAATGCAGGTGTATAATCCAATATCCCTCTCACAAACACAAGCACACACTCACATACTGTACCACACATAGATACACACACACTTTTCCCAATTACATTTCCTTCTTCTTTTTTTTCAACGTTTAATTTGCTTTCTTTTATGAGTTGTTATATTAGTATGCCATCACTATTGAATTCATATTTTCTTTATAATAATATCTTGTTCTTTATAATATTGGGATTTGTGGAGGCTTCACATAAGCAGAATGTGTTTTCTGCCTCTTTCTGCATTGTATATTATTTGTTTTCTGTTACGTTTGTGTAGTTTTCAAATTGTTGAGCATTGGCTCACCAGGCCGACTCTTATAATACGATGGGCAGAGATTCAAGGTTGCCTGACGTAACTATTATTCTCACTGTTAGTGTGGGCTTTTTGGTTCATCTTGTGAGCTGAACTGTCTGAGAATGGCTCTGTGCCTGCAGGCATTTGGGGAGACACACAAGCATGGACAGGCACGATACTTTGAGTAAAGGTCAACGCTTCAGAGTAAGGTCTTGCAGACTGAAAGGGAAGGTTGGTAAACAACGTGATGCAAGACTAAGATGGCATAGGATGGAGAAGATGTGCGCCTGCTCGAGCATGCATGCAGCTTTCACCGAACTGTCAATACCCCCTACCTCTTTTGTATCTTCAAAAAGGAACACAATCAATTGCACACAGGAGGACAGCAAATAATATTTTCTGAAAGCCATTTAATATCAAAGAAATCCAAAGTGCAGTACATTAAATAGTAGAGTGCGTTGTGCTTGAGGGCTGTCACGGAAAATGGATTATAATAACGTTCTCACAGATGCTTTGAGCTGGTCCTGCTTTGGAAAAACAGGTTGAAAAGGAAACAAATCAACAACAAAAAAAACCTTGTCCCATCACCCAAATTACTCATTCACAGCTGAGCAATTATGTTTAGAAAAGAAAAGGGGAGAATTGCATGTGGAGTCTAAACCATTTCTTAGTACACAAGATTAATCTCCTATCGTTTTACTGAGAATGTAGCTCACCATTTTCCATGCTACAAAATAAATGAAAGGAAAATTGCCCACCATTCAGTTCAAGATGCATAACTGCTGCCTCCACACACAAGCAAAGCAGCTTCTGCGTCTCTAAAGCAATACTTTCCCTTTTTTCACCCCCAGCTTCGCTCTCCCTTCCCTACAGATTTTGAATATCCCTCTTCACTTCTCTCCTCCCCAAATGTGACCATCCAGAGTCCTACACTATCTCCTCGCTCTTAAAATATTCCCTCAATCCCATCCCTCATTTTCTGGCAACTCACTCCATCTTCCTCCTCCCTCCTCATCCTTCCACCTGCCTGTGCAGTCAAACCAGAGGTTGATTGTCTGCACAGGTGGAGGGCAGGGACTCCACACTGGTTTTGTAGATGGGTTTCTTCTGAGACCGGTCATCACTGGCAAGAGAAAGAAAGACAGAGGAGCGTTATTATCAGTATATCGACCTCCCAGTAGGCACTAGAAAAGCATAAGTGAGGAAATTATAGACTAGAAGCGAGCGATGGGGCCACATCATGGCTGTTGATGTGAAAGTCAATTTTTCTCTCTTTGGTTCTCTCTCTCTGTTTTTTTCTAACAACCATGCTTTTATACACCTGGCGGCTCATGCCTAGCCACACTTTCAAGGATTCAACTTCTCTTCTGTGGCACTACAAAGACACAGACATCATGTATGAAGCAGGCTCTTATGGAAATGATGCCATTTGAAAGGGATCTTATTTATTCAGCCCATATGGAAATAAGCTAATGAGCAATACTGCATTGGGTCATGGTGCACATTAACATACTGTCAGCTATGGGTTTAATAGGACTCCTGCTACAGTTCTAGTCATTGCCGACACCTTCATATATACTTTATATACTATCACAGAATGAAAAGCTGGTCTTATTAGCTTTTCACAGAGAGAAAGTGGATGGAAACCCACAGGAGATCAAGAAGCGTAAAAGGGATCAAGGACAGGGTGAAGTAGGTCACACCTGCCGAGATAGACTTTAATATTCAATATGGAGAACACCTTTTAAAACACATAAAAGCACACAGACAAGGGGAAGGTTCACACTTGGAAACACACACACATACACACACACACACACACACAATGTGAAGTAAACACAAAAATGCACGCGTGCCAAAAATACACACTCCGTAACTGAAATGGCCTTGGTTCTATCCGATGAGACAGAATGAAATATTGCGGCAATAACCATATCCGTAATATAAAGTCAAACTGCGGGAGGAGAGACTGGGGCTGAGTTAGGGAAAATAGGAAGGTGAGTGTGGATAAAGTGCAGTAAAGGAATCAGACAATCACACCGGCCCACACACACACACACACACGCACACACACACACATATTCAGAGGCACGTTATCCATCAGATTCTGAATATGGCCAACCTCAGCTGGCAGTTGGCTGGCAATGAAGGGACGTCGGCCTGATTAAGCTCGTCTGTCTCTCAGCCTGAAAAATGCCCCATGCGTTTACACTTTTTCTGACATTGTGTGTTCCAACATCCGGACTACCAAACTATTTAGTATGTCAGGAAAAGAATAAGTACGTTCAAATAAATAGTAAGTCAAATGCAGTATGCAATATATACTGGAATGTCCGACAGCATACAGCATGCAACTGTATATTGTTCGGGCAGCTGCAGTTAACTGAAAGTCAAAATAAACAAGGTCACATTATGACTCTACCTTCCTACCGCTGGTATCCACCCTTTCATTGTATTTGGTTTTTCACCTTCAACACCCAGCGCGCTTTCATGCTGATCTACACACTCCATTGTCCATTTGAGTAATGCATAATAAATGATGTTTGTTTTAAGAATAACCTAGGGCGGACTCCCTCATTGTGACTTTCCCTGAGCCAGCTCGTGACATTAGGGAAGAGGAACCGAGGAACCGAGACACCACACACACACACACACACACACACACACACACACACACACACACACACACACACACACACACACACACGCCAAAGAGAGACACTAAACAATCCGTGATTAAAAGAGAGCCATAGCGACAGTGGGGGAGGATGTTCTTCACTGACATAAATTCACTGGCCGAACCGAATCCGGGGTTGGTGAGTGACCCCTAACGTCGAACGGGTGAATGTCTCCAATATCAAAACTCCATCTGTCCGGTCAGTTGGACTTTTGTTAATACGTCTATCTAAGATTACTAAAAAAAAAAACACTAAACCCTATATATATATAAATGGTCTAATAAACTTAATAAAGGTACCTCGGAAGTGGACGTATTTCCTGAGAACGGGCTCCCTTTAATGTGCAGAGCACATTACGGTTTCACTTTATTTCTCTGTACTCTAATTTGCTTCTTATTAACTTACTTGTGGCCCTTGTTGATGTTGGCACGGGGAACACCATGTCTCTTTTAGCCATAACGATAAAAGTTCCACAGTAGTTGTATTCGTTGTCCGACGGTCGTCGTTCAGTCCCTTCTACTCATGTGCGTTTGGCACTTCTATGAGCCCTAGTCCGTCTGAAGTTAACGGTTCAAAAGGGAAAAACAATAAGAAAAACTATTTCAGCCTGAGTTCCAATATAGAACAATTTCCCAGTGACAATTGCGAGGGTCCAAATTACCCAATTGTTCAGGCGTTTTAGGTTAAGTCACCTATAAATAATGACGATTGTATTTGACACACAGAAGCTAGTAATTACGTCACGAGAGTCCCAAAACCAAAAGAATAAACAATTTCTATGTTCGAGACAGTGTAATGACCGTCCAGGCCAGCACTATTACTAAGTTACATTCTAATAAGCATTTAGTAAATGTACTCTCTTAGTCTTCTCCAAACCATCTCTCCATACACTGTGTCCCTCTACTATTGTGACTCTGAGATGTCAAAACAACACAGATAAATGACATGCATACTGTCCTTCATCTATACCCCGTTACCTTACCCTTCTTTCACCCCGTAGGCCTACCGGATTGAAACTGTCTTGTCCGAAGCGAACCACACCCGTGTAACCGGGGCCATTACATTGTCCCTGTCCTGTCTCCTCCCTCGTCCTCCCGTGACGTAATCCGTCGGTCACCTAAACGTAGTTTTAACGCGAAACCCGGCCTGGACCCGGAAAATACCCTTTTAGGAGAAATTAAGTCTAGCGTAAGTTTAACTTTACGTGAAAGAACCCGGTCCTCGACCGTCGAGCGCGTAACTCGGTTAGTAAACCGTACCACATTACAGAGACGAAAAAAAAAATGGGGAGTAGGAGGTACATCTAAACAAAAGCTGTTAGGAACACGAACGGATTAAATAACAAAGGAGGGTAGCAGCGCCAGATAGAGTAATTATCACGCGATAAAAAATCACAGTTGTAAGCGGGCGAGGGAGCGGTAGTAGTAATGCAAACCAATGTCAGACCCAATAACTAATAAGAAAACCGGTACACGCACAATTAGACTAAAAAAAAAAAAAAAAAAAAAAAAAAAAAAAATAACTGAACACAGCTTGCACACAAGTAGGTAAACTAATTAACGAGTCCATCTATGAGAAGTAAACCCTGAAAACCCTGACAAGAGACTTTAGTCAATAATACAGAACGAAAGATAGAAATGGGTGAACGGTAAAATTGCAAAGACAAAGCAAGACGGAAAGGATAAAATAAACAAAGAAAAGCCGGGCGGCGAGAAAAATAAGGGTATATTCTTTTATCTGTTTATATGGATGAAATAAGGGGAACAGAAAGGAGAATGAAGGAGCGGATCAGACGTCAAAGAGGAAAAAGGAAGACAGAGGAGACAGACGAAATCGGGTTGTTGAAGTAAATAAGAGTAGAAGAACCCACGAAAGTAGAGTCGTGTTAATTGTAAAAGGTGCTCAATAAAAAGGAAATCCCGACGTTTTTTAGGTTCGGTTAAAGAGGAAGAAGATGAGGACTAGGTAAAGAGCAACAATAGTGGAGGAGGTGCGAGAGAACATACAGAGGTAAGGAAAGAGGGGAAGTTCTACCACTGCTGACAACTAGGACGGTCAGCGAGGGTCGCGACTCGGCGACTCGTTTCTAACTGTTCGCCGGCTACTTCCCCGTCATGTGGACGCATCCGGGCTCGTAGGGGAGACACCTCTGTGAGTGGTTCTTTTGCCGTCGGTTAGTCGTAGCCGCGGCACGAAGGGACACTCTGTTGTGACATTTGGGGCGACAACAGGAGGATTATGAGCTGACAACATCTGGAACTCGCCAGCAAGCGAAGACCGAAGAGAAACATTTTTATGCGATAAATGCCGAAACGAAACATTGACGAGACCTTTTCAAGTTGACACGATGTAGGAGTATCGTGTTTGTTTTAGTTTGTAACACAAAAACAAACGAAAAGTTAGTCGTCGGTCGAATTTACACTTGCGCCGTATCTTGGTCAATTCCACAGAACTCCACGTTAAAATGCTACGTAGGTCTTGTTTACGTCTTCACACTTTCCGGAAAAACGCCTTCTTCATTACGTCCTTACTCCAAAGTAAATACGACCGGTGTGCATTTATTATTATTGTGTCTTGTCTGCAGACTACGACACACAATTTCTGTCGCCCTTTCGTAAAGCTCTTGAGGAGTGTCTTTTTTCCACTGTTTCTTTCCTTTAATGGAGGGGGATTTTAAGCTTTTTCTCCCATGCTTACTAACGTCTCTTTGTAATCATGTAAATTTTTTATCATTATTTTATGAAGTCTCCTGTCCCCCTACCAATAATTTATTTTCTTCCGGTTGTAATGAACTCGGACTGGAAAACTAAATAAGAAGAAAACTTCGAAAACTTTGTCTTCACTCATCGTACCGGTCGTCTCTTGAATCACGAATCAATTTTTATTGAATACCGGGTAAACCTTTACTGTGAAACTCTCGTACGTTATCCGACGACATAATTAATAATAATAATAATAATAATAATAATTAATAATACATACTTCATAAAGACTCTATATCTACCAGGTAGGTTGCTTCATAACGTCGATGTAATGATCTTTTATTTTAGCAACCATCTCTGAAAAAATCTTTCAGAGTCGAAAAAAACCCAGGGACACTCACAAACTTTCGTCGCTTACAGATAACTTCAAAAGTAAAAGAGCAACACACTTAGACTTACTGACTGTTCGTAGTTTAATAGTAGTTTGTCCTTATAACATAATGTTCACCTTTCGATTAAAGTAATGTGTGTAAATAAGCGAGTTACGGTTAAATACCGGCGAAGTTAGACAGGAAGGTAGTGGACATAGTCACTGGACACTCGTACTCGACGTCGACACAATTACGTGACAAAAAAAGCATTCGTTGCGACAAGACCGGCCGGGTGATCCTAAGTATTCGGAACACTAAAGTTAAACAACTTTAATACCGTTAGCGAGATTTGTTTCGTTCAATGCGGTTATGTACAAAAAGAACGGATCGTCATCTCGATAGAATAATGAACGACGTGACGTTAACTGAGTAGGTCAGTTGACGCCCGATGTAACGCACGAGGTCACAAAGGGAGGGACTTCCGTCGTATATCATTTAATTTTTTACCGATTACGTAATAGATATACCTTATTACAAACGAATACCGTTACAACGCGTACAGCGACGACCCCAACCGAAACTTTCAACATTCCCGATTCGTTATCCCGACAACGTTTCGGTTTCGTTTGTAAGGACAACGGTCCCTTTAGGAAATTGTATGCCTTACCGACATATACACTCTTTCGTTTCCGTAGGCCAAACTGATTCCGGGAGTTTATGGAGTGGGTATTAACGAAAGTAGACTCATCAGGGACACGGAGATTTGCTTCCCCCAAAAATCTTCGTGCTCCAGGTGATTCAAAATATATTACACACTTCATCGTCGTCTTTCGCCCGTATTGGTCGGTGTTGGGTGGCGAAAATGTAAAACTGCTCGCGCGTTCGGTCGGAACAAGAATTTCCAGTCACGGAACATGTCGTTGTTCCGACAGAGCGCTTCGAAAAACGAGGGTGTTTGTTTGTCCTCAAAACAGGGAAGGTCTTTCGACGGCGGACGCCTCCTTCCTTCGAACATCAGTACGACTAGAAGTCTCAAGACTACACTACCGTACAAAAGAAGTACAGACTGGACTAGACAGGGTGTCTCCTACGGGCGACCATACTCAGATTCACTGACCCGGTCCCGAGAGAACTCTAGAGCCGGTCGCCGGGACCGGCGAGAGAAACAAACGGACGAGAGCGTACTCACACAAGCGACACGGCGTCCCGGTTTTCGCCGGCGTTCTGTGCGTTCCCTGCGCTAACTTCTTTGGTGACCAACACACACACACAACACACACACACACACACACACACACACACACACACACACACACACACACACACACACACACACACACACACACACCACACACACACACACACACACACACAACACACACACACACACACACACACAACACACACACACACANAATCAGAGTTCTGGGAAAAAGTATTTTACTTCTGAACAGAGCGTGAGAGCTTCGGAAGTAAACAAGGACAGAGTCAATCTTTATCTTGCACCTGAATTCTGAATTCAGGTGCAAGATAAAGATTGACTCTGTCCTTGTTTACTTCCGAAGCTCTCACGCTCTGTTCAGAAGTAAAATACTTTTTCCCAGAACTCTGATTCGCTGTATTGGGCCCGACCAGAAGTGAATCCAACCAGTAAGAACACCTAGGGGAGTGAGCAACCGACACAACTCCTCCCCACGGACTCTCTGATTCGCTTAGGAGTGAAATCGACCAATTAGAGATTTGGGGGGGCGGAGCAACCGACACAACTCTGCCCCCAAATATGTCTATGTATACTGATGTTATTCATGCACGATGCCCCCTGTTTCTGACTGGCTGGTTTCGATATCTGTATCGCACGGCAGTAGAACTGGGAGTCGAGAGTACTCTGTAACTTGTAATATTGTATTTTCCCATAGGTTTTTCTCTTTCGATTCTGAGAGACACCTTTCTTTTTTCAGAGGTTTTGATAGGCTAAAACATCGCCGCAATGCATGTCGGGATATGGTGTTTATCCGATATGAAATCGGAAAAACTTTTTTTTTAAATAAAATAATACTTTATTCCGAGTGTTCTTCCTTTTCTCTTTGGAATTCATCACATAACGGCATTGTAATACACGGTTCGGCTGCATTAAATATTACATATCTGCCGTAGATATNGTGTGCCTTGGCAGTCTCAGATAAAATAATACTTTATTCCGAGTGTTCTTCCTTTTCTCTTTGGAATTCATCACATAACGGCATTGTAATACACGGTTCGGCTGCATTAAATATTACATATCTGCCGTAGATATTTATTTATAGAGCCCTGATCAGAAGACCTTTTCACAAACTGTAAGAAATGCCTCCAAAACTGAATACGTGATGTGGATCATAAATATTTTAGCAATTAAACAACATCTTCCATTTCTTTCAACATTACGTCGGCTGACTTTTATATTTGATCCAATTGGTATATAGGTTATATGTACACCATAACGGTGCACAGCTGATAGAAAGGGATTTTTGTTTTGTTTTTAAATATATTTATTTACTACCTTTCCAACTCCTCATGCAGTTGACTGTTACAGGTCTATACAGGTTCATGNCTAGTAATAGTACAGACACTTGGTGTCAATAGACGCGGTCCCTTGTGTCTCGTCGTGGTCCTCCGTCGCCTCCCAATTTGAGTCGAGACTCTTCTCCTCACCGTGTAACAGGAAAGTGCGTGGCGGAAAGTGCGTGGCGGAAGTGACACAAATGGAAGTCTTAGTAATCTTTTCCGATTCTCGCTGGCGTCCGGACTACACAAAATTGGTGTGTAGTGTGTGTGGTGTGTGTGTGTGTGTGTGTGTTGTGTTTGTGTGGTGTGTGTGTGTGTCTGTGTGTGTCGAGAGTGTGGTCTTGTGTATGTGCGTGTTGTGTGTGTGTGTGCTAAATTGCGTCTGAAGACAAGGAGGGTACAAAGCAACAATAGCAAAGTGACTCGCCTGGCGGGGAAAAAAAAAGTTGGCGAGGGAAAACACCCACGTAGACGCCGCCCACCTATCCAAAACACGCGACACTACTAAGCACGGACATGGAAATCATTACTTATAATTTACAAGTAAACTGTAACGAAAATAATACTTTTTGCAGCTCTTGGCCTTTATGACGAAAAGTTGTGAGCATTTATACTGATACCTTCGACGGTATTCAGGAGTTTATAGTACCTGCATTATGATAGTCATGTTATATGTAAGAGCGATGTATAGATTAGTTTTTCTGCAAAATTACCGGTTTATAGGATGTTAACATCCTAAAAGGTCTCTCCCAAAAAACACTCCTATTGCTGGTAGACATCGCCAATCCCGTAAAGTTGCCCTCGGATCACCCGCTTTTTGAAATTTTCGCTCATTAATAATCCGCATAATTCGCGAACTTGTTTTGCTGTATAAACCAGCAGTGACTTCACCTCCTGAAACAACAATTTCCAGGGATGGTTCGCCCGGTTTAGTAGAAATAAGACGCGTCAATTTATTTTTGAATAAGACGGTTTTATGTACTATGATATAAGCACGGTTCTAATTTTTTTTTATCTAAGTCGTTAATCGGTAAACAGAGAGAGGGTTAAATGTGTTTTAGGCTCAACTTAATGTCTGACTTAACTAGAGTACTTGTTGATGACTACTGTCCTCGCGGAGATAAATGCGAGTGCAAGTTTGCATAATTACTCGTACCACTATTCGTTCGGCGGAAAACCGGGTGTCATTAACGCAGACAGTCCGAGTCGGAGTGCATATTAGAGGTCTATTTTCTAGTAGCCCGTGCCCACGTATGGGCTAGGAGATCATGGTAGATTGAGTCAGAAACCGAGTAAGTATAAGAAAGAGAATATGTTCAGACTTAGCGGTAGGCTGTGAAGACTCTTACCGGACCTACCTAAGGGTCATCTTTAGAAAAAATTTCTAAAATTTAGAGATTTAACCGTGGACACATATTCCTTAGAGAACGCTTATCCAATAGAAAGGAGGTGTCAAATTCTGTTCGGAGTATTCAGACGAAAAATTTTTTTTTCTGCGTTTCTAGGCCTAGAGACGTCGAGATATCCGGTGAAGGAAATTATTTACACCTACGCTTTATGAACGATTCCGAAACCTTCAGCTAATCTTTTTATAAAAGGCGTTGGTATCAAAGACTTCTTGTTTGACTCTAAATATTTCCCTGTAGTGGATAAAATGTTACAGGCGTGGGAAAAATTTTATACTAGATGAGGTTTTTGTGGCGCTGCTGGGGATTCAATCACTGAGTGAACTACGTCTTTTTCGTAAGCATCCCAACTCACCCTGATAAATGGATGACATGACTCACTTACACCGACCCACTATATAAATAAAGACGTATGCGGAAGAAAATATGTAGGGGTGTTCGATCATAAAGGTGATTACCCGGCAAGTTTAGAGGAATACTAATGAATAGGTCTCCTTGGGCAGTCCCCTACAGGTGATAGAGGAAACGAAAACGCAATCGGTATCTCGGAACGTTATATAGACTCTTGAGTTTGGTGAAAGTGGAATCACCAGTCGCTTTCATAATGTTTACTTACTAATGTTGTAAAAAATTTTTTTATATAAAAAATTCTAGTAGAAATTATAGACTAAGCAGACATATAACTGACAAATCAGAACACAAGAAATTAATCACAGATGTCACGGCAAAAACTCGGTACACCCTGGTTTTGGGCTCCGTACGGGGAGGGAGAGTGACAGATTCACGTTACCACCTGAAACATTTTTGATGTGACGCGTACGAGTCTCATAAAAAGGTTAAATTACACACACCGTTTTTGTTTATTACTGGTATCCCCCGTACTCGACGGTAGGGGGTGGTATGCAGGTAGAGTGTATTAAGTCTTAACTAACCGCATTCATAAAGTGCACACTCACGACGCTTATCAGATTGTTGTGGTCGCTAATTTTCTTCTTTTTTTTTACTTTCTTTTCTTACTTCCAACTGGTAAATGACCTCGTGGTGTAAACTCTGTGAATCAGAGAGCCTCTCTTGACCTTCGCGGAGCCACCGGTGGTAGGGTGGCCTGAAGGTTTTACCAGGTCTGACGCCCGTTCAATTTGCGCCAAATTGCGACTCACCAAACTATTTTTCTTTACCTGGATTGCCGCTCGTAGGTCTTATTAAGTGAGAAAACGAAAGGAAGGACGAAAAACCACTTCTACCCAATGAACCAGCTCCTGTCCAATTTTCCTGAACTTCGTAGAAAGCCTCTCCTGTTACTTCGTACTCTCGTCGTTGTCCAGTGAACCGCTTTTACGCATTTTAACCGCGACGAAACCCTTTGTTCTTTTCAACTTCAGACTTTGAGACTGGTGGGAGATGTGCGGTGTCACTCGACAGTGTGACCTTTGTGACGGGGACAGAGAGACAACTTAGGTAAGTGGTAGTTTTTAAAGATATTATTTACTACCTGTCCAACTCCTCAAGCAGTTGACTGTTACAGGTCTATACAGGTTCATGTTACAATGCATAAGCTTCAAATCGAGAGATTGAAACTGTATATTCCTTTACCGTTCTGTTTTAATTTCACAATAAAGTTAATAGTCATGTTACGTTTGATGTTATTATGTTTTAACTACACCACTGTTTTTTTAACCCGCACCGCCTAGTGGTTAAAGCACGTTATTGAATTTTGTTGTTGAATAAGTTTTATTTGATGAAAACATTTAAATATTAAGAGTAGCCTACATAGAAAATATCAAGGAGATACTGTAGTGATCCCTACAATAAAACAGTTTAGTGCAGGACGTCCAAAGATATTAACAGGGGGATGTGCAAAACAGACCAACTAATAAGGCTTTATTTAAACATTAAAGAATACTTTAAGTTAAGGTCTTCTTTTGAATAAGAAAAAAACGTTGGGGTTATCCACAGATAAATATGAAGTCTGACAAAGTACTTAACGTCCAATATATTGCATAGTTTATTTTGGCACTTGACAATCACCTTCCCTGAATTTGACTCAGGTGAAACTAAAGTCTGATTTAAGGGTTGTTTATATTTCACATCATTAATCAGAATCTGCAAAGTAACTAAAATACATGTAGTGGAGTAAAAATACCAGGTTAACCTCTGAATTGTAGTGGAGTAGAACAAAGTAGTATGCTGCTGTGACAAAAACATTTCCCAACTTGGGATCAATAAAGTATATCTTATCTTAAGATGATCGATGCTACTACCATATTTGCAAAATGTGCCTCTGAACCTTGACAAGTGCATGTTTCAGGCTTATCAATGAACAACAGGAGGGGTCACAGACATAAGACCAGCTGTTAAATAAAGCTCTTCTGACTTTAGGTGTCATGTGGGTATATTAATTCACCCATTTATTAATTATATGTTTTAAATTTGATAACACCACTGTGTTTCGTATCCCGTAAACCTCCAGGGTGTACACAGTTTAATACTGGCAACTTCTAATTGTGGGAAATACGAAAACGTCTTATAAAGAGACGTGCCATAGAACATGTTGCGAAACACACAATAGCCAGCATGTGTAGTTCTAGAGGGGGGGTTTTATCTAGTTTAACTAGGGGCCCGTAATAAGGGCTTGAACAATCGGCCTATATGGTCGTTTTTTGTAGGAGGACAGGCTGATATATTTTTTAAAAGTAGCGACTAATCAGTATGGATCTCAAGTCTGTGAAGATTTACCTTGTGTCCAAATGACCCACTTTACTTGAAGTTTAATGCATCAGTTATCACCAAAAACTGTTCAATACAACAGCGTTATTCACTGCACGGCACAAAGGGAGAACGAGAGTACGTTATAAATCCAGATATTTTCACCTATGCATCTTTACTTTGGCTTTTTCATTCGAGTGTATTAATGTGTTTCAAGACAGAAGTGTGTGTGGGTGTGCGTGTGTGTGGGATGTATCTGCGTGTGTGTGTGTGTGTGTGTGTGTGTGTGTGTGTGCCCAGGCTTGTGTTTTGTTGCTGTTTAGGTTTTTTGAAAGAGTACAAAGAGCTCGAGGTGGGAGTGAAAGCTCAGCCTCGAGTGCTATAGGCCTCTGATGGAGAGATTAGAGGAGAGAGCTGCGAAATAAAAAGTGTTAATTAAAAGCAGAGAGTGGATGTGTGGGGAAATCAGCTAACAGAGATAACATAGAGCCAGGGAGGTGAATAAAACATAATTTACCTGCACACACACACACACACACACACACACACACACACACACACACACACACACACACCCATTTCAACCTGAAAAGATAGGAGATGAGGGAAAAACGAGCGAGTTAGTGATGTGTAAAGTGTGCAAGAAAGGGAGCAGCAGCGAGTAGGAGGCGATGGGAATAAGGGATTAATTGAATCTTATTATAACCATGCTTTTTGTTGTTTACATTTGATGCTTAAATTTAAAGAGTGGGCCGGTTTAAAAGGGCTTTTCTACTTGTTCCAGGAGGACAAATAAGGTAGGTTGTGATAGTGAAAGCCATAAGAGCTGTGATTGCAGAAGAAGAGGAAGGAAACTATCTGCAGTACTTCCTTTCTTCATGGTTGAAGCCAGGAAAATGGAATGAGATAACATTTGAGTCAGATGTTTCTAATCTAACCGTAATCACAGGGAGGAATACTGTTTGTGTCTGAAAGGGAGAAAAGGATAGAACAAGGTGGAGGAAAGAGAGACTGCAGGAGGCAGAATGTCAGCTCATAAAAACCGATTGAACCGACAAGGTTTGGAGTTATTCGGGGGGGGGACGGACGCTGGAAGGAAGTTGCAGAGGTGGAAAGGGCAGAAGGAGAGAAAGCATGAACAGAGAGCGGCAGCGAGCAAAAGGGATTAATCAGAACGGATTTTAATCCCGCCGGTGATATTAGGGTGAGTTATATTTGGGGGGTGCCAGGGGGGCGAGAGTATAGTGGGGGGGAAGAAAGAAAGAAGGAGAGAGAGAGTGGAGGAGGAGGGGGGATTACATCTGTAAATCATTTTAATGGCATCTCTCCTCTGCATTAGGGGGCAGCCAGGAGGCCAAACAAACAGTGTGTAATTAGAGCAGGGGAATAGGAACCAGAGATGACGAGAAAGCGGGGGCAAGGGAAAGCCATTTGGTAAAGTAAAGGATTGAATCTGGAGACCTTTGCACAATAATGGTTATGGCTCTCATTATATGGTGCCGCTGTTAAAGAAATGAGACCTGACAAAGTCTGTGTAACCACTAAGGAGCAGAATGATGAAGCTGCGGGCGGTGACGTCACCGCCGGGATGATGACGAGGATGGTTGAGGTGATAATGTTCGACACCATCCTCCTGGGTGGGTGATGATGGTGATGAAGATCCCGGTGTAATGCTGATTATGATTATGATGGTTGGAGCTATGATTACAGTAATGGAGATGATAAATGTGATGACAGTGTCATGGTTGCCAGTGCTGTCAGTTCCGCTAATTATCCATCCATCCAATTTCTATACCCGCTTCTCCTGTGCAGGGTCACAGGAGGGCTGGAGCGTTTCCCAGCATGCATTAGATGAGTGATGAGAGGTATATCACAGGGTTATCTCACACGGTATAGTCATGGCCTCACGTTAACGCCATTAGAGTTTCTAATTGAACCTGAACTGTTCGTGAACTGGACTGTTGGAGCGAGTTGGAGCCCTGCGCTGCTAATTATTTTAGCTAAATTCAAACTGTGTTTTTGGCTGTTCCACATACTTGTGTGTCTGAGGAGTCCATAAGCTCTTTGGGTTTAGTAAAAACAGGCCAGTATTCTGAAAAAAAATGTCCAAGCCTTTCTTTCATTCCCACAAAAACAGAAAAGGAAACATAATATTACAGGATTACCTGACGCTTATATAAAACATTGATGAGTATGAGATTTGATTTGGACTACAACTATCTCGTTTTTAAACTATTGATTCATCTGCGGGTGGTTTTCACGTTAAACTTTAAAATGTCTTAAGGCAACAATATCCCATCACAATTCTCAGAGCCCACGGTATCTTCAAATGCTTCTGTTCAAAAACCAAAAATATTAGTTTCCGATGATTTAAAGCGGAGAAAAGGAGAAAAATATGTACATTTACGAAGCTGGGATGCCCACGTGTTTTTCATTTGTTCCTGATAGATTTAAATGTTTGGTGATACATTTTCTGTCAACAAATTGGTTCATCGACTAAGTAAGGGATAATGTGCTGCAAGCCATGTAATAATACTTGATAATGTTGATATTGAAACATACGATGTACTTTAATAAGCATACAGTAGGTGCATCGTTTTCTAAGATGAGTGCCTATACATAAACTGGGAGTGATAATTCCCCGTGTCGACTCTGGCTCTGAAAGGTTCACTTTCGAATTTGATTGCCATTTCAAATTAAGGGTGAATCTCCAGTCTATTTTCTGTGCAAAAAGAAACTCAACTAAATTTGAATTGAATCTATTCTAAGCCTTGAGCAGTCTGAGATGGAAAAATCAAGTGGTTATCTTATCTGAAGTAAGTCATTTTCAATACATTCTTTGCGAGTCCCAGACAGAGTTTCCTGGCTTAGCTGAAATGTAGGGATAGTAACACAAAGAGGACTTTTTTGTGTTGGTTACTTTAAACCTTAGAGCATTAACAGTGGAGAGAGATATTGGATCAACATATCAAACCACGGAAACTTAAACATGTAAACCACCAGTATACCCCAGAGGGAAGCTTTAACTATAAGAACACTTTAACTTTGGAAGATGTCAACTTGATTGATCAACTCAAGCTGATGAAGATATGTTCCTTTTGATTAATTTTCTTTTGTCACTTACATTGAAAGCATGTACGGATCCCTCCCCTTACTCCCCCGCTCCCTGCTTCTCTAAATATGGACAGATTAACGAACGTTTATATCTTTTGTCAACTGATGAATGTCTTTGTTTGTTAATGACTGTATGTGAGAACGACAAAAACAAGATTTCCCCTGATGCATATAATAATCGCTGCAATGCTGAAAGTTACAATTAAAGTCGTGATGAGTTACATGAAAAGCCTCAGCAGTTTGAAATAATGATCAGTTACAGTAATGCCGTTAAGGTGCATCGCTGTAGGAACCCGCAATGACGACAGTGATGTGCATGTCCGCATGTCATTTCATTTTGTTGAGGTCATAGCTCAGGCCTCATATGGAGCATGTTTTCTCTTTCAGCTGCAAGAGGCTCTGTAAGTGTTTCTATCTTTACCGCAGTGCCAACAATGATAATGAAGAAAATGTTACATTAGCTGTCATCAATCATCTAACAGGGCCCGGGGGATTGCCCTTTGTCGTTCCTGTCTGACCTCCTCCTCGCATTTACACCAATCCATAATTCATGCGCTGTGTAGTGGCTGCTGGATGGCGATACGGAGATGTTATCCGCCGAACACGGACAGTTGTTTGTTTTGCCGGAGAGGTGCATATAAATGAACACTGGCGGAAAGGAAAAAATAACATATAGGCTTATCGGCGCAACAACGGATGAAGGCGCGTGAGTAAATGAAGGAAATTATGAACAGAAGGCTGAAATGGAGCCAGGTGGAGAAGTGAGGAGCTGTGCACTCAGCTGATGCATGGCTGCGTGTGCTATTTATTACGAGTGTGAGAATACAGATGTGTTCAACGGAGTGGAGAAGATAGTGAGGGGTTTTGTGATTGAGGAAATAGATGATAGGAGGAGAGTTGATTAAGGTGTGCGAGTGCAAGTGTGGCCCATGACTATGGAGAGGTGCAGGAATAAGTCTTAAAACCTAGGAATAATTTAGCATTTCACCACTTCTTGTTCCCTTGTCTCGAAATCAACATGAACAAGTTTTTTAGTTTGGTGGAAATAAGCGCTTTGGTTAAACCAAGCTTTAGAGATTTCTACGTTTTATTCTACGATATATAAAACACGTCATAAAAATCCACTCAAACTTTAACTTGTCATTTAAACAGCTGGTGCTAAGAAGTGACTAAATAAGAGCACTTAGCTTCATCACGCCGAACATTAGCTGCCTTTAGCTTAGCGGTGGTGACGCGTAGCCATTTAGCCGTGATGTAGTTTGTTTATAGCCTATGGTTAGTGTTTAACCTGTGGTGATTGCAGTTATGCTTCTAAAATCATAAAATAGTGTCAATAGTGGAGTTGATCCTGCTGAGAAAAACGTACAAATATCATAAAGTGTGTTTTCAAGATCTTACTTCCGCCCTTATTCCTTAATCCAATGGAAGAATCTCATTGCTATTTTGTCGATACTCACTTCCAATGCGGCGAAAAGATAAGTAATCACTGCCCCACACTATAGGCATATCTGTGTATGATTACTCTCCGACCTGTCACCTCTGGCATATGTAGATCTTCACATTTGCACTTTAAACCAACTCACACACACACACACACACACACACACACACACACACACACACACACACACACACACACACACACACTCTCTAAATCCAGTGCGCCA